>NW_026623912.1:106881-128736 GCF_030028575.1 Malurus melanocephalus | reverse complement strand
AAAAAAATAGCACAAGTTTTATCTAATGAGTTATCCCTCTGGCTGCCATTTCTTAAAAAACTAAAACAGTAATGACAAATACTGGCAAAAAAAAAGGAACTCTTGAATTGTGAGCAGAGAGTTTGGAATTGCTTTTATTTCTGTTTACAGTAGTCACTCATTTCTGTTTCCTTACCATTTTATGAAATGCTAAAATCTATAAGCCTGAGAAATGAGAATCATCATTATGTTAATTAAAATTACTTTCTGATACTTATGCAGAATCATGCTCAGTTTAAATATTCAACACTTACAGGGAACCAGATCAATTATAAGCTAATCTGAAGTTATTTATTCAGCTTCACAAAACTGCAAAAACAATAAATAATACAAACCCAGGAATAATTAAATTCTTCCAGGTASTACTCTTCAGTATGATGTAGATCCAGGAAATGTGGGAAATCCAGAGGAATCGACTGACTAACCCAAATAATGAATCTCTGACACAGSAACACACACACAGATRTCCCYTAAAAAGCTTTGACCTAATGGATAAGAGAAACCTAGGCAACATAATTTGATGGAAGAGTMTATTAATTACTTTAATTGTTATATGATTGTGMTTGCCATTTCTCCCCTCTTTTGCTCACAGAATTTCCTGTAATCTCTTTGGTTGGGAGATAAGGAAGTACTACTTCCAACAGTAACAGCAWCATTACACCCTTGTTTTGTAAAGATACTTTGGAGAAGCTTCTCTAAATTAAAACCATGGCCAAAACAACTCTCCAGGACCTTAACTGTCCTTCTGCAACATCATAGCACCTCACAATGATCTATCTGCAATAATTTGCACTATTTTCTGAATTATTTTCTTATTATTTATAGGACACCAACAAAACATTGCTAATCAAACCCCTTAAAATGTAAACCACTTAGGTTTTTCTGAAGAATAATGAAACTRTGGTCTCCCTGTCTCTCAGCTGTGTTTGAATGTTTTTGTTGTAGAAAAGCAGAGGATTTATGCACCTCAATTTGCMTCAGAAAATGTATCAGACAGTCACTGCAGTAAAAAAAAAACCACACACACATGCATGCAATGAGCTATCCCAAATGCTCTTCCATAACCAGGTTATTACATCTTATTGTCATTTCTGTGCTAAAATTCTTTGTCCTTGTCTTGTGTTTCTGAAGCTGCACTGTTCAAGTTTTGTTGTTCTTACAGAAAATGAAGTTATTATCTCTACATCTCCTTCATCTCCCACACTGCACATTTCNAAAAAACCTCCCAACAAACTTCCCCCATTGTTTTGTAGAATGTATGCAACTTTATGTTTTTTATAAATTACTGCATCAGGCCTGTAGTTCTGAGAGTTTAAAAACAATTTGATTTGAAACTTTGGAGATACAGGTAGATATTAAAACTGTAGGACCAGAAGCTAGAAGTTACATTGAATCACCACAGAACTCTGAGTGAAATTGTAACCTTGAACCATTACTCTTTCTTCAAGAYAGCTGAGGAAGGCAAAGAGTGAAACCTCAGAAATGTACTACACAAGACTTTTATTAATTCTGTAACTTGATTTGTATCCAAAAAGTAACACAAAKGGTACCTCCCATGAGATTAAATCTGTTTTATAGTAGAGGAATTTACACTACCTTGTGTGGTAGATGTCCTGTTTTATATATAACTGAATGCAATCTGAAGGGTAAGAAAAAGGAAGCAAATGAATGTGACCCTAATGATCAGGTGCTGTGTTCCACTCTCTGTGGCTCAGTTCTGTTTATTAAAAAAAAAGCCAGAAGATAAAAAATGCATGCTTTTGTAATAGAAAATAATACAGTGTAAAACTGTCAAGAACTATTGAAAAGACAGTGACATGGGTTTTCAATTTAGCCCTGTGTGTGCCAATTCAAATTGAATGGTTAGGTTAAAAGACAACTTGAGTTGTTACYGATTTCCATGGGCAACATTGAAAGTGATGCAAATTACTCAGGATGCCATGGAAAAGAAAATGTCTGTGTGAATTAAAACTGAATCATGAGGTATGTTCCTGAGGAAGCTGCTTTGATGTTTCTGTGCCAAGGTACAGATGTGATCTTTATCTGCTAAAGTTCCTGGAGAAATGAAGACAAGGCTAAATAAAAAGGGACATAGATTTTGTTCCCTTTACAGAATGGGTTTATAGAGTAGGGTACAAATCTGAGTGTAATGCAAAATCAAAGGAGAATAAGGTGAGATCTTTTGGGCTGAAGAGAATACTTTTGATTTTTTTTTTGAGTTTTTTGCTTCAATTTAATATGCAAGTAATATCAAAATAAAGTATTAAGAGGGATGTATGGATACATGTTAAAAAAAGGAATTAGTGCCAAAGGGACTTAGAGAGAGAGAATATATGGAAACAAGCTGCATGCTGTGTATTACACATACATGGATTCACAAGCTTCCATTTCATTCACTGAACTATGCAGTGTTAAGAAACACACACACACAAAAAAAAAATTAAAAAAAAAAAAGAGGGGGAAAGGCTTTTTGCAGCTTTCTTTACTGTAGAAAATTGGTTTAGAAGTAGATACCTCTTTTAAAGAAGTGTTTTGAAAGACAAAAACTAGGAAACAGAAAAATCAAATGTAAGAGGAAATTTAGGAAAGAAGCATGYCAGTTGGTTGCTACAGAAATAGGAAGTGGGATGCAGGGTAAAAAAAAAATGTGGATAAGAGTTGAATTCTGCAGAGCCTTGAAGATATGGATGAAAGTTTTTTGGCTGGATATGGAAAGAGAATAATTTTTAAAGAAGAGATATAAAGATATATATGCAGAACTGCATTGAGGATTTCCTTGAATTCCAATGAGGATCAATACTTATATTATCATCAGAAGGAGATCAGCTTTTTTTTTATCCATTTATTTCTAAGTATTTAAGGTAATTTGGTGTCTGGCATTTAGTAAAGATATGTTGTTGTCAGCTCATATTTGTAATGCTCCACATACAGCTCTTTTGTACCTGTATGAAGAAATCTGGTGAAAGATGTATTTAACTACAGCCAGGTTTTTGGGGGGGGTTGTGCAATTTGTTTATTCTGCTGCTATTATCCCCTAGTTGTGACATTTTATGGTGAGAAATAGATAAATAATTCTCAGATGAGATTCATGTCTTATTTCCCAGATGATAATGTCATCTTAAATGTTAGCATGTTCTAGACCACCAGACTTTTTTATTTTTTCCTTTATTACTCTTRCAATTCACTTTTTGCTGTTCACTTRAATATTTAYTTGAAAACTGTATTAAAATTATGTAATCTACTGTACAATAATKTATTCTGTCTGCCTCTACTTTTGCTGGGGAGGAACAACTGCATGCTTAACATTCATTCCCCATTGCCTGCTGAGTTCCAGCAGTGTAAATGTGACTCTTGGAAGACRGTGGAAAAGCAGGAAAAGGACAAGTGTCAGATGAGAGCTGAAATGGAGAAAGAAATGTCTATGAAGAAAAATATTTCAAAAGATTAGGAAGGTGAAGATTAGATGCCAGATATCTGGTGGAGATGGATAGTTAATGTCTGGATTTGTAGTTTCTGTTTTGGCAMTTTGGGGAAGAAATCTTTTTTAGGTGTCAGGGCCACAGTGGACACAGCCTTGAAAAATTATCAGAACCAGTGAAAAAAATCTGAGACAGTGCAGTGTGTTACATTCAGCACCAAGTGAAAATAATTAATCTGGCTTATGAAAAACATGAAACTGCAAATTTATGAATGCCTGGGCTTTAATTGCATGTTTGTATTCAGTGCTGCCCTCTTTTATGAAATGACTGCAAATAAGACCAGTTAAGTGAATTTACTTACATCTCTGTTTTACTGCATCCATCCAAGGAAAAGCCTTTGCAATGAGGACAAGCATTTTTGCAGTCTGAGCATGTTTGTGTCACGGTTTTAATTTCCATCTGTCTCATTGGAAATGGGAGACAGTGTGAAAGTAAAGAAGGTCCCTGAGGGAGGTGCTCCCTTTTGCCATGTTAATGTCACCAAGTGTGCCGCGGGTTAAGCGCTATTTGTGGAGAGCTCAGATCTCCTCTGGGCATCCACGAGAGGCTGCAGCATCCCAGGCCAGTGTCCAGGAGATTTTTATCATCAGAAAACACATTGWATAATGAGCTGGTCTTCAGTGAAATCAAACACTCGCTTTTCAGAAACAGGAGGGAGGTACAAAGGCTTCTCTCCCGACACCGTGAAACTCTGTTCGAGGTCAGAAATATCCAGTGGGCCTTTCACAGTGCCTTCTGKAGGCAATAGGCCCATCTGCAAATGGCTTTGTTATTAACTCTTTTGAAGCTTGAATSCAGGTTCTTTTCCACTAAAATGTCATYTAAATCTCTGAGATTCCTATTTTGTGAACCTGTTGGATTGGTCCTTTAATTTTCAGATGCATGATGTCTGTTAATTAGTTTTACAGTAAATCTAGCAGTCACAAAAATTCACACTTTCCCAATTTATATGCCCAGAGGGTAAAATCCTTGGAGTTTTCATGGTGTAAGTCTTGTGAGTCATAAAATAATTTTTTTTAAAGTGGTCTATATCCTTTCATCTTCTTAGCAGCTATTTAAACAAAGCCCAGAACTTTTATTCCAGAGCTTTTGAAGACATGTCCCTACCAGCACTTGTGAAAAAAGGACAGCCAAGTCATAGAATGTATAGCTGAAAAGCCTGGTTGGTGGTTTTTAAATATAGGTGTGCTTCAGTAATTCTGCATACAAGTGTATTACTTAAATGCATATTACCTTTTTGGAAAAATTTATTTACACAAATGAAAACACTTAAAGACTAAGCTTAATTGCTTTTCAAAAGAAGAAATGTTTAATGATTAAAAAAAAAAATTCTCTTTTGGAAGATTTACCTCAGAACATATTTTCTTACTAAAATAAGGCAAAATATAATTCAGAAAATATGAAGAAGTAAAGTTTTTTATAGTCAGAATTTCTATTCCCTGGATTTAACTAACTGTATATAAATAGTATGCTTATATCTTCCCAGTGTTTGGTTTGGTAAATATCTCCAAGTTCAGTCAGATGGGGGTAAAGCTCTGCCTGCTGCTCTCTGTTTACAGAACACAAGTGGTTGGGATATGCTTTTCTATCTGCATGTGTATTTTACATCTTGCATTAGATGAAACAAGAATTTTACCTGTATTAAAAAATGTGATTTTTAAAAAGAAAACTGAAATGAAATGAACAGAAAACCAAATTAAAGCATACAAGGAGATGGCCTTTAGGGCCAAGGCCTATTTGAGCAGTGTGTGACATTGTATTGGACTTTGTTTTAAAGGAAGTCTTAATGCTGTCTTCATGTTTTATTTATTCTTCCATTTAAATTGGAACTGGGAATTTTAAGAGTCAAGAGAACTCTGAATATTTGACAAATTGGGCAGTTTTCTAGCTGTTTTCATAACATTTTTTTCCTGGATTCTGTTGTTTAAGCAGCACATGTAGTGCAGGATTGCTAGAGTCAAATATTAACATTTCACAGAGACTTCCCACAGTATGATGATATTGGAGTCTTCAGGGCAGCTGTGATGAAAAATACAACTATATTTTACATTTTTTAGCATTTCTAAACTAGATCAGTAGTCTAGATTAAAATAAGCTGAMGGGACCAACATATCAAAGTTTTCAAATATTGGCACTCATAAATGCATCATTTTTTCCTTAGGTGTTGGAAGTATTCAAATATTTTAACTAATTACTTAATATAAGCATAGAACATGTTGCAAAACAGCCTGGAGCAAAAAAAAAAAAAGTGTTAATTGCTTCTGACTAAAAAGTTCTATATACATATGTCAAAAGCAGCATGCAATTCCCTATGTAGTTTGTCTTCCTAGAATCTGAACTATAAAATAAGCTTTTTCTGGGTAGCATTGTGTGATATGACTGCTGAAAGAAGCATCTGCTCAACAGCTGATTTTTTTTTCTTTTTTCTTTTTTTTTTCTGCTGTGGAATGCTTCAAATTGTGTCATYCTTTCCCTCCCATTGATTGTCAACATCTGAATCTTCATGTTCTARCATTTGTCAAGGGTGACTCCTAAAAGCCTTGGGCTGTGCTGGAATCTGAATGMATGACATAAACATTTTATTTTTCAAATGGAGAAACAGCAAGCCTGAATCAATGCAGGATGATCCTAAATTTTATAGACTGTAGGAAAAAAAGTGTTCATAATGAATTTTATTGTAMCAAATGACATTTATTCTAATAAAGTACATGTATATTTGGATTAATACATGCAAATCCTGTAGTTCAGTACTCAGCATGTATCTACTATGACTGATAATCCCATATGTTGGTCATAATACTTTGCTTAAATGTGTGTGACTAATCAGAGATCTGCAAAGAATCTACTTTAAAGACTTAGAAATGTTTCAGTATAAACTGCTACATTTTCTGGAGTTAATCTGTGTTACTAAAATGAAGCTACAAAAGTTCACACCACCTGTTARCTGCTGAAGTGGGAAGAGGGAAATTGTGCATTTCAGAGAAAGGCAAAGGACCAGAAGCGTGGGAAGGCATCTCCATACTCACTTAAGTTTGGCTAGTTTTGCAGATTGGCAGTACCCAAGTTAGCTTTTTTTTTCAACATTGTCTCTTGGACTCTATTTCATAAAAACAAATCTGTCTGTATTTTAGAGTTCTGAGTCAAAAGGCCCTGGGAATTAACTCTGCAGCTGACTGGTGCTCTGCAGGCAGGATATGTGCACAGGGATGGACACACAGCAGTTCTATTTATTTGCACTCAGCTGTGCAAATTCAAAATGTGCCCTGAGATATGTGTGGTCATAGTAAAATGAAATCTGTAAGAGTTAGTAGTTGTGTTAAAACACTTCTCATCGTAAAACTTTTAAATGGATTAGCAGCTTGAGATTCTTTTCCTCATAGAAATGTTCCCTTCTGTGCACAAATTRCTATTGTGTACTGAATGTCTCAGTTTTCTTTATTACAGCTGGAGGAGACATTTGATTCAAGAACCTCAGCTGTTTATTTTTATGTCATTACTACTTGGCCTTTTTGTAGCTGCTTCAGGGAATAAGGGAAGAGGCTGCTGGTGACATCTTCCCTATTTCTCTGTATTCTGTTTCTCAGGCTTGCAGCCATCAATAGCATCRATGTCCTTAATGATTTTTTTTTAATTTTCCCAATGGCATTACKCAAAAAGAGTATTACATACTTGAAATTTGCATTTGAACTGATGAACTAGAAATATCTCTCCATAATGCAGATGAGCAACATTGCTGTTACCATTCACATATCCCAAGTAAGTTTTCCAGCTTCCATTTTGCTGGAAACTATATGGCCTGTCATATGAAATGGGAAGATTTTATTACACAGTCAGGAGGAAAKCAGTTGAGTTTTAGATAATTGCAAGTTTTACTTGTTTTTCATTTTTAGTAACAAATTAAAGAATTGTAACACTGAGCCAACCAACTGTGTGAAATTACAGCACACACAGACTAATATTTTCTCTTGTATCATTTAGGTTCCTCTGAAACACTGGAGTTTGTATATGAATTGCAATATAAATCAGATGAAATTAGATCTCAGCTTGAACCTTTCCTTGGAATGGAGCTGGTTGAAAAAAAATGGGATACAGAATCCAAAATTGTGACACTGATCTTTAATGTAGTGTTTGCACCTAGCAAACCAATGAGGTAAGATCCTATTACTTACTACCATAAGAACATGTAGTGAAATCCTGTCTGGTCACTCTTACTATATAATCATCTCCTTGCATTCTTTTCCTCATTTTGCTGTCACCTCTGAGATCTATAGTTGTAGATTTTCTTCCTTGCTGCTTCTCAGTATGATATTTTCGGTGTTAAAACTGACTGTGTTTCATTTTAGTGCCTKTGAGATGGTTCTGCTGAGTTACTTGCATAATCTGTGTGTGCATCATATTACTTCTGAACATTGGAGTATTGAAAGACTTCCAATGAAWATTAGTTGTTCTCATAATTCATGAAAAACATACAGGAAGATGGTTTATCAGCCTTGGAAAACTTTTCTTAGACAAGCATGTGTGCCTATTCTTTGACTGGATGGGATAGCTGAATTTGAAATTGGTCTTTAATGCCCCAGTAACAACGATCCATGGGAAATCACTCTCTTTTTTTGTAGTTGTGATGGGAGAAATTATGTATTTGCTTTGAATTRCATAAGAATATCCCCCTTCTTTAAAAGGAAACTGGAAGGGAGATCCTTTTGGAGAGAGGGAAGTAGCACCTTCCTTTGGATACAAATGTGTGTCAGGAGCAGGTTGCAAAGAAGCAAGGCACAAAGTAAATCCATAGTCCCAGCATTTCCAGGAGTGTTAGGGACCAGTCACTGCTGAGTACCATGGACTGCATGAAAAATGTCATCTTTAGGATGCAGGAGGTTATTCTTTATTTGCAATAKTCCAGAAGGTAAATGAAATAAACAAAGAGCAAACCTTTTGGAAGAGTGACCCACACACCCAATGCAGTGTTATTATGTCAGAGGGAGGTGAATTTAGAAAGCCTTTTCATTTCAACTCTCTCCTTTTTACTTCATTATTTTTCAGTTTGGTTTTGTTTTTGGTTTGTTTTTTTTTTAAACTTTGTGTACTTGAGACTTATCAGGCTTCATGCAGAGGATTCAATGACTGCAATTAATTAATTTTGTTATCTTCAGAATCTACAGCACCAACTCTCTTAGATGGTCTGAAGGCATCAGAGTCTTAAGTACATAGACCTTTGTCAGATCTGTTTGAACCTAATTTGAACTGCCAGTATGTTCTGGATAAAACTCTCTAACACCACAGTAAACACAGAACAATGAGTAGAATAAATTTATGGATTTTTTGTTTGGTTTTATTTTTGCTCAAAAGAGAGCGAGCAGAACAATACTAAAAACTCATGGCTGTGCCAGGAATGTTACTTTTATATTACATTCTTTCTTGTGCTTTGCTGTRAATGTTCAATGCTATTTAATCTACATTCCAGTCAAGTTTACCTAATACATACTATGCCATGCAAAATTAGGGATATATTCCAATTTAAACTCAATTGCATTTTTATTTTACTGTAATGTACTTGTACACTCGAGGATTGTTTTGTGCATTAATCAGTTTATGTTTTATAATAATTTTCTATGTATTAAGTGTTTTTATCTGAAATTTTAAGGAATGAGGCAACCCTTGTAACTCAGTGTGATACMGGAGGTCTGTGGAAGTTTCCTTTGCTGTTCATTGCCACGGAGCCAGAAGTGGATGATGTGATCAACATTGAAGCTGTTGGCCTSAATAAGGAATCCATGGTTGGCTTTAAGCTCACAAGCCAGACAAGGTAAAAACTCACTCAAGAATTGATGCAGTTTTCTGAGGGTACARCTCCTACTCAAACACATTGGCTGGAATCAATCTGGGCAACAGAAACGTAACTGGGATGCAGCTATTTCATCATTATTTTCAAGAGCTGCACTGTGTGAGTAACAAATGTGGTTTTGAAGCTTTGTTGTAGAAAACAGAAACATTCTACATTTGGGCTTTGGGTTTTCAAACAGAATTTATGGAATAGATTCARATGTTTCTGTTACAACTTCTATTTTGTCCAAAAAGGCTTAGAGTTGTGTTAAAATGTGAAATACAGTGCTAAGGAAAGTATTCYGTGGTATTAAAGGCTCACTAGTAAAGCTTTAGTGCTTCTATTAATAGATTGTTTTCAAAATACTTTATGCTTACACCAAGTTAAAAACATTTCTTCACATTGTGCTTTAAAAAAATTTAAATGCACCATTCCTTTTAAAGTGGTATCCTGTTGTACTGAGTAAGTATGCTATGAATTCATCTCTACTTCCACTAACTAAAATATTGGTGTAATTCTTCAGTATTTTGTTACTCTACTTTTTTAAAAGCCTGCAGAAATCTCCATTTATATATTTTTTACATATTTCAATTATTTTCTCAGAGTTTTACAGTGTTATAGCAAACTTACTGTGCCATTTGTATACAGCAAGAAGTCAAGGAATGAATTATGTGATGATGATAAGTTTTAAAAGAGTAAACAGTAAATCTGAAAGAATCATGATGCTTGCATACTATTTAGCTTATGGCAGGTTTAAGGTTTCTTTTGTTTTCTTTTCATTTATCTATTTTGACCATATATCTAGAAAGTGCACATATGCAGATTSACTCTTTCATTGTGCATACATCCTTTTGTTTCATCCCCATCAGGAAGTGTATTTGGTTCTAACTGTTTTTTTTAAAGCTTATTTCCAAAAGCTGTGTCTCTAAGATGGACAGTTCCAGGTTTTAGATGTCTGTCAGTGATGATAATTAYTGAGGACTCTGAAAAAGGCTTCTATCACAGTGTTCAAGTTAACAGCTTCAATGGAATGGGCTGTTTCAGGAACAAAAGTGAAGCAATTGCTCTGGCAATACTGTAATCTCCTGGTAGGTGTTTGATAGTAGTGAGGATACCTGATGTTCTCCAGAAAGGTATTATAAAACCCGAGTCATTACAGTTATATGAAGAGCGAGCCATGATGGAAGATAGAGTCCCCTTTGCCCTTAAACAAATCCCAACTTTATTTTATATAGCAAGTTTTTCCCCCCATACATTTCAAATGCAAAATGTGATGTTTGCATGTACTAAAAACATTCTGTTATAAATGAATCAGGAGCTCCACTCATTAGGAAGARCAGGGACAGTGGGTTRGGGAGRTGATCYTGCCCCTSTGCTCAGCCCTGGYRAGGAACACTTGGAGTGCTGGGGGCAGTTTGGGGSTCCTCAGCACAGGAGAGACATGGAGTGGGTCCTGGAGAGTGTCCAGGGGAGGGTGACAAAGATGATGAAGGGACAGGAGCATCTCASTGAGGAAAGGCTGAGGGAGCTGAGCCTGCTCAGCCTTGAGAAGAGACGGCTGAGAGGGGCCCTCATCCCTGTCTGTGTGTGCAGGGAGGGGTCAGGGATGGACCAGGCTCTGCTCTGTAGTGCCCAGCAGTGGGACAAGAGGAATGAACAGAAACTCAATGTCCAGAAAAATCCATCTGAACATGAGGAAGAAATCCTTCACTGTGCAGTGACCAAATGCTGGAACAGATTGTCCAGAGAGGGTGTGGAATATGCTTCCCTGGAGATATTCCAGAAATATTGGGACAAAATCCTGTGCCATGTGCTCTGAGATGATCCTTCTTGGGCAGGGGGGTTGGACCTGATGACCCACTGTGGTCCCTTCCAGCCTGACCTGTTCTGTGAACTGCTCTGTAAGCTATATATTGCTTTATCTTGCTGTGATTTGCTAAGGAGATTTTGGTGGTTTTGTGTAGAAATAGAACACTCAGCCGACCAACACATAGTGTACCGGATCTGCAGATTAAAAATAATTTCATAAGAAAAACATATATCACAGTTGTAATTTAATGCTTGAATAACTCAAATTACTTAGATTAAAAATAAAACAATGAAATATTAAAACAGGGCTTAAAATTTTTGATTATGGTTATAAACTGTCAGCCTATAGCTCCTTCCTGGAAAAAAAAATCAGTGGCACAATCCATGGAGAATCAGTTCTGCTGCTTTAAGAGAGGTGGTTATTTTTTCTCTTTGCATATAGATACGCTTCCTTTTCTTATGCTGGGCAGCATCTCATGGCACTGCTGCTTTGAGAGTAATTGTGAGGGAAACAGAGGTGCATTTCTGAGTAGCCTGCAAGGGGGAGACTGCAGCTGTGTCTTTTTCTGCAGCTACTGCCAGGACAGAAGGGTTGCACAGYATCACTGAAAACACCTATGCATCTTTTTGAGCTAGAAGGGCACTTAGTGATGTAATAAATAATATTTGAGAACCTCAGGCCCTAAAAAAGGCTTAAGATCTTATTAAGGACAGGTTTGAATTCTTGTATATATATATATATATATATATATATATATATATATATATATGTATATATACCCCACATTGAATGATGATCTTCAGGGATCCACAATAAAACTGAGATCAATCAGCTTTGTTTTGTTGTTTCTTTTTTCTTTACAGCTCCTGCAATTCAAATGTGGGCTTTTTCCTTTAATTCCACATGCYCTCCTCTCCTCCCTCTCCCCTCCAGCCTTTGAAAAATCCTCAGTGTGTACAAAATGYCTCAGACTGAATTAATGATTTTGGTGTGGTTGCTTCAGGAAGGACAATTAGTTACAAATGGGAGGTCATTGCTACTCTCCACAGTGTTCTGCAGTGATGAAAGCTCCAGCAGTTCATGCAAATATGTAATGYACCCTTTTAATACATTTAAAATTGACACAGACATGACCTAATGAGAAATAGCCCAATATCTGCTCAGGTAAATAATGAAAGATACTGAGAATGTAGCTGGTTTTATTGCATGAAGAAAACAAATGTATTTTTTTTTTAAACTCTATGCATCTGTGTCAGTTGGGATGTAGGAATAGACCAATATTTTACTTTCAGCTTTAAGAATTCCAAAGGGACATGTTCCTTGACTAGAGTCAAATCAGCAGACTTCACTTCCTAAATAAGAAAAATTTACTATTTCTTACCAGTTATGGATGACCTTTTTCAGTTTTTATTATAAATACAGCTTTAATTCAACACAAGCTGAAAACATTGGCAGCATTTCCACTGAGGTAATTTGTTTTAGTATGAACCTCTAATGTTTGAGATAACATTAGTGCTTGTTTTAATACCAAATGCATTATTGAATACCAATGATTTTCAGAATGACAGCAGCATTAACAAAAAAGGATAGAATATTATCCTTGGAAATAGCACTTAGAGAAATTTATTTGATACCCATCTGAAATTGTTGGTCTATTATTTTATGTTGAAACCTGCAATTGGAACATAAAATAAAAATTCTCAAAGTGATGCTTTGCTTACGAAAACTAGTCCTTTCTGTATTTGGCTGACTGAAAATAACTTAATGTATTTTTTATCAATTAAGTTTGAGATCAGGACATTTGTATTAATACAGAAGTGAATCTTGGAGCTTATTTACTGTCCTGTCTTCTTGTACAGAGGTAGTTTGATGGTTGGATTTAYTTCTTCACATTAAATACTGAAGTCCAGCTAGAGAAGAATGTGACCTTATATTTTCCAATGCAAATACTTCAGTAGCCAACCTGAAATATGTGGGATAGATAGATAGATATTTATGAACACTATATTCACTTGAAAATCTTTTGTAAACTACACTGCATTTGACGGTTCAGTCAAACTGGGGGATAATTCTCTCCTGTTTGCTCTCTCTGCTTCTTTCTCACACACAGAGTTTCCTTTCACCACTTTGGTGCTATCATTYCATGTGCCTGTTAGTGATTGTTTCAGTCATGTATGGCTTCCTGCACACAGTAGAATTCTTTCCATCTTGCCATCCCAACCTGTCACTCCAATCCTGTGTGTATCACAAACAGGATATTGATTGCATTAAGGAAACTTCTTGGATAAACTCAAATTGCACCTCAGGAAAATGTAGCACCTGCTGTCACCAAACAGCCTCGTGTTGATGGGATCTGCAAAATCCAGGGCTCCACCTGATTGTGGAAACAGAGCTAGAATAAAGAGAAAAAAAAAACAACCCCAAACTGGTGGGCTAGGGAGATTARAATAAAGATGAAATTAGGTTTTGAAATGACTGCATGTTCAGATTTAGTTGTCTTAACCTACTTTTCATTGGAGATTTTCCTTACTTCTTCTATGCACATTTCCTAGTGCATAGAATAAATGTTCAATTTAAGACATGCCTTGATCACACTAAATTAATTTTAACTCTGAGGAATTAGTGAGCAACCCATTTTGTTTCTGTACCCTTCCTAATTTTGAAGGGAAAACAAAAAAAAAAGTGTTTACAATTACAATTTTAAGAACCATTTCTATTTCACTGTAATTACTGCTGTATTTCATTAGAATTACCATGAGCCAGAATTAAGTATGCTGCAAGAAAATGCTTTTGGTAAGWTCTCAGCTCATGCATCCTCTCCTTCACTCTCACAGATTGCTGTGCATGTTAAAGGCCTGAGTTCCTCTGGCAATCTCTTTGTTTGCAGTTCTGCAAAATTCTACCACTAATCTAAAGATGTAATTAGAATACTTTATCTTAGCTCTTCCCACACAATGGCAGCTGCAGAGCACAAATGTTGACTGGGCTCCATTTTTTAGAGTCTGAATGGAGACCAGTGGAAAATATTGATAATGTGAACATGCCAGACCTTTCAGAAAGTTATGATCATCCTTCCTTGACATGTCACACATTTAGCCAGGAGCTGTWTCCAGCCATCAGTCAGTCTGCAAATACAGCACCCCAGGGTAGAACAGGGTGAGACAGAAATCRTCTTGTGAAGAGAAAATCTCTGACTCCTGCTTTGGTTTTACAACATGTGCACAACAAAAAGTCATGTTGGGGTTTGTAAAGCATTCCCTGACTGTGGTTTGTCGTGAAGTGTTTGCTCGTATTTTTGAAAGTCCTTTAATTCTAAAGCAGCCTTTGCAAAGCCACAGAAATGATATTTGGAGTTTAAATCCTTTCTGATGTCCAGAGTTCAGGATCTAGAGTGGCCAATTAAACCAGAGTTGGTTTGGGTATGAAGCTTAACAAATTTTGATAAATAATAAGGAGTTCCCAATTTATTTTTCCATTTTTTTGGTTAATAAGAAATTATCTAAATCATACCAAATATCACTAATAATTCTATAGAATTTGACAAATACACACAGTTAATAAGTTCAAAGGACTTAACTGTGAAATAACTGACATTTCTTGTGTCATCCAACAGATGTTAGCTACAAACTACAAGAAATTAGTTCTGATTAACTATTGTTGAACCACACTGTAAAATTTTATATCTCTTATTTGCTGAAGAATTGATATACTTTACAGATTAAGACATTTTGTTATTTTTCTTTTATTAACAAAAGATATCCA
Source organism: Malurus melanocephalus (assembly GCF_030028575.1). Lineage (NCBI taxonomy): Eukaryota > Metazoa > Chordata > Aves > Passeriformes > Maluridae > Malurus > Malurus melanocephalus. Next base: position 113,825 of record NW_026623912.1, on the reverse strand, counting down.
AACATTTGAACAAAAGGACTATGTGTTGGTATTTTTATGCATGGCTTTTCAAAATGCTGAGTTTTGTAAAGGAATATGCATTTCTATAGGAATAATTTACTGCTTCAGTAGTTTTGGAAAGGGAAACATTAAACCTCTTTTGAGCCTTGATTTAATAAAGGATTATATTTTCACTTTTGATGAGTATTTTATAAGTTTTGGAGTGTAATCTCTACAGGAATATGAATTTTAGGTTTTTATTTAGTTGAAAGTATAAGGTGCTATTACTTTTTAGTTTAATAATTTGAAAATTCTGTAGCATTGGGGACACTGATAAGCATAGACTGCCATTTAAGGACAAGATTAAAGGAGTAATTATAAATATGTCCATTAAAGAGCAGCTCAATTTCCTTTCTTCCAGGTTGCCATGATTTGATTGTGCAATTACTATTTAAATTCAAATTAGTATTTACTCTTGTTCATTATTTGAGTAAGGACAGAGTTCATGTTGTCTGATGGCAGTATCAAACCATTATGAGAGGAGTTAAGGAAACACAGATGGGAAAACACATTTACTCTGGTTTATAAGGCCTGAGCCCTTACATTTTCTAATTCATTTGTACTTGGTTCATATGTGTTTTCAAAATTGTACACATCATTAAACTTTATTAAGTATGTTAATTATTTGCCACCCTTCTTGAAGAAGCACTGACTGCCCCACAACCAACCCTCACAGCTGAGAAATGACAAGCCAAGCACTGACTGTTTTACCTGAAGGAGTAATCAAAAAGGAGGAATTAAATTTTAATAATTTAAAAAAAAATAATTACTGATTTTTAATTATACACTAAATATACAGACACAGAGTATGATAATGTCTGAAATTCAGGTKCTATTCTGGGAACTTCATCTCCAGCTTTTTCTTCATTAATGAAGAGGAGAATGAGAAAGCAATTTACTTGTGCTTGTGAGGTCCCCAGCATGCCAGTTYATGTCCCTAATGTGAACAGCAGTGAAAGTACTGCTTGTTTTGTCTCGAGAGGGCATCTTTAGATTTATTTTTAAAACAATGCATGATTTATCAGTGCAAGGTTCCTGCTTCTGATTATGTATAATTTTTTAATTGCTTCATCAAGCAATTGGCCCTACTGGCCTATCATGTTTTGGCTATACATTTATTTTGTCAGAATTTCCATTTACCTTATTTGAACATAATTTCTACTCTGACAAACATTTTGCATCCAGCAAATGCCCTGACTTTTGTTTAAAACTGACAGGCTGTGGGGAGGGAGCAGGGAAGTTTTAGCTGTGATTATATATCATAATATATATATTACATATATATTCATGTAAGTTCATAGGCATTTATGTCTTTTACTYAACAGGAAGAAAGTTATAGCTGCCTCTAGATAATATTGTCAATAATATAGCTGCCTCTTGTGATAATATTGTCAATAATCACATAGATTTTCCTTAAGTATTTTTTATTAGTTTTATTTTTCCATTTTTGTTTCTGAACAGTAAAATCTGAAAAGACTATTTTTCTCTGGCTCAATGAATATCTTGTGTGCATAATTACAGATGAGTTATGTGACAGTTTCATTTTCAACTGTCTGGTGTCCTTGTTTGGACAAAAACTGTAGCTTTTTCAAATCCTCTGTGTTTTCTATCTGTTTTGAGGTCTCTGAAAAAAACCCGAAACAAACTACTGTTGCATAGCACCCTGCTAAAAGGCAATTTCTGCAGGAAGGAAATCCCTGTGTCTGCTGTGCATGCAGCCTGTCCCCTGCCTCATCTCCCTCAGCATTTCATCATCACATCTGTGGTCCAAGTCATGCTCTTGTATATCTTACAAAGAACCAAGCACTTACTGGGAATTGTCATCCCTAAATACTTAACTGAAAACAGACAGAACACAGGAGATAAAGAAAGCACTGCATTAATATGTTCCTGAACCTAGTCTAGAGAGCAGTGATGTTGGAAATGCAGACTGGTGGCCAGGTCTGTGTTTTCAGGGTGAGTTTTTGTTTCAGGTATTTTTGAGGAGTGCTCTACTCTGCTGCTCGTCTAGAAGCATCATTTCTTTTTGATCCYGTGCCTGCTCTCTGTGCATAGAGGTGTGCTCTAGGCACTCACAGCTGAGCAGTCCTTGCTGGAAATAAAATGTGAAAATTCAATTATCCTGCCTATGGATGGGAACTCAGGCCTGGCAGGATTAGTGCTGATGGCCCAGGGCTGTAAACTCAGCAGCACAGCTTTAGGCACCACAAAGAGAGGTTTTTAGCATAGGTTTGATGTCACARGACTGGAAATGTAGTTTCAGACATTCAGTATTTTTGCCCCCCTTGCTGTCACCTAAAGGAAAAGCCAGGCTCAATCTGCTGCTGCACCCAAGTCTAACAGAACTGCTAAATATCAGGTAATTCTTTTTGAAGCAACAGAAGCTTTTCAGTTTTCTGCACTCACACTGTTTATTTCTGTAAACTGCCAGTGTGACCTTTTTTACACGAGAGCATTTTGAATATGGTGCAACCTTTCATGAGAACATGTTCCAAAGGAAGGCTATTTTTAAACAGGATGAGATAGGCCCAGCGTGCCACCCACAGGATGCCCAGGAAATGTGGGACATTTCCGTAGAGATATGACTTGCCATAAAATATKAAATTYCATTTSTTTGTGGGTATTTTCTTTGAAAAGTGTTATTTCTGGTGTGACAGTCCATGAATAAACAGATTTGAACAGCTTTTCATTTAGATGCTGGTGGCTTTTCATTCTTCAGGTTTTATCAGCTGAAAATGCATTCCCTCTAAGCACACACGATACTTGCCCTGCTGGATGGTGCCAGGCTGTTGTGGATTAATTTTTGACCATCCCATTGTATTTCTAGTTTCAATTTCCTGTGTTCTCCTTCTGTCCAGAGAGTGATATAGTTATCCTCAGCAGCACATATAAAAACCAAAAAGAGAATGCTTCACCAGAAAATACAAAAATGTGCATTCTTTTCATGCTGAGAATGTTTATGGCAAGAAGTCCCTGGGGAACTGTGATGGACAGGGTTTGGGATTGGCCTGAGATTGTTTTATAGTGCTCAGCCACTGTCTGTACCAGGACTAAGCATTTTCTTTGGGGTCAGCAGCTCTGCTGTGAAACAAGCCATTAGACAAAATCTGCAGTACCTCTGGCAGAAATTCTTTCAAATAAGGGCTRTACAATAATATCAGCAGAGGAACCTAATTATGTTGTTGCAAAATCTTAAAATATTCCGTTTATGTGATGTGAAAAATGTGAAAACAGYAATAGAAAATTATTATTTTTCATATCTTCATTTCAAGGCTTTCAGAACTCCCTCCCAGTCTAGTAGCACTCTGCCAGAATGCAAATTCAGTTCTAGTCATAAACCTTAATAAAATGGGTAGCTTGTCAGTTTTATTTGATTAGAGATTGGAAGAGAGAGTGCTTTTAATAGGAAAAATGGATTTTCACTCTTATATGGAATTTACTTCTATCACTATTATTATATCTTTACAAGTCAAATGATTCTTTTTCTTTCTAGTGGMAAATGCTATCATTATTCCATAGTTAATTCAATATTTATAATAGCGTGYAAATGTGTTTGAAACTGAAGACCAGCATGCAGGTTCCTGTRTATAAAGATTATACATATTTACAAATAAATAATTATTACAGAGCAATTATTCTGAAAGTAAGAATGCTGTTAATATCCCATATTCATGCCATGTTTCCTGAGTCATGCCACGTTGTGGCCTTAATGTTAGATTGCAGATAAACTCTGTTGAGATGCTGTAAAAGGCACAACAATTTCCTGTGTTTTTCCACAGCTGCCCGGAGCCATTCACCGCGTATTTCCTGGCAGGCAGCGATCCCGATTTCATTGTGATTCCCCAAGCTGGACAACTTCTCCCAGCAGGCACAGTGGGAACCCAAATAACAGTGGGATACAAGCCAAGGATATATGGCAAGAAGCACAGAGCAACACTGGTCATCGAGGTAAGGCTTCCCCAAAGTAATCCAGAAATGCAGCTTTAGGAGGGACAGCAGGAAGAGAAATCCTGCACCAAAGAGCAGCATTGCAACACACCAATGCATTACTGTGATTCTTGTGATGCTCCTCACAATGGACAAAGAAAAAACTAAATTTTAAGGATTGAGTCATGACAAGATGGAAAAACATACTGTATTTGACACTGGATTGTACTGTATTTTAATTTCTGTGTTATCCCTTTGCCATCAGCAGCAGAGGCAGATCCTTACCTTGATACCTTTGCCTGAACTCCATAGACAACATGACTTTCACAGAGAATCAAAATAATCCTGTTACCAACTGGTGAAAAATATAAAAGTAATTGCAAATGTGAAGCCTAGGCTATTTATTTTAATTGTATTATACATCTTATAGGATCAAAGGCTCTAGAAGGCAGGTGCCAAACTGTGGAAGATAAAATTTCAGAGCAGAAAGGCAGGAATTGCTCTTCTGAAGCAAGATGCAAAATAAACAAAAAATGCTTGCAACCAAGTAGCCTGTGTAAGCCTGAAGGTCAGRAAACATTTGAAGACATGTATTTCTTCAGAAGTAAAAATGTTCWTATTAATTCAGAAACTAGTTTTCAAGTTTTAAGTTACTCTTTAAATGCAATCTGTTGAAAACACACTCAGCAGGGGCAAACATCCCCCATTCCCTGCAAATCATGGTTTGCACTTTTAAGTCTATTTACTTCACGCTGGCAATGTTTTCAGGCTACTGTATTAGAAGAGAAACAGCAATGTTAATTTAAGAAATAAGATGGTCTACACAAAATTGATGAAAAGATACATGGMAAATAACTATAATGTTTTATCTCTATAAGTGACAACTTGTATGTACAAAAGTGAATAAGAAACTCAAATCCTGGAAAAACAAGGTCCTTCAATCCTTTCCACATCTTTTCTTTTACTGTATTAGATGTTTGATTAATTTAATCTTTACATAAACAGCAGTAATGCTTATCACTCTTCCCTTTGAGAAAGAGGATAGCTGACTGAATATAYTCTGTGCTCTTTTGCATTTACAAAATGCTGTATGGCACAGCTACACAGAGCTCAGAAACTTCTAATGAAGTTGTGGAACTGAACTCCTGTCTTTAGGCATGGCMCATATAAATGTACATATAAAAATATGCCTGTCCTTTTCATCACTAACAAAGGATTTTAACCACAAATCCATCTGGAATGGGACAAACACAGCAATCAAAGGTTATTATTAGCTCTCTAATAACTCAGGCAGTAATCCAGAATTTCCTTTTAGGAGTTTGCCAGTACAGATGGTCTTGGTCTAATTGGATTTTAAGCTGTATTCACTCACACCTCAGTCTCAGGTTGTGGTCTAGGCAGACAGCTCTTCACATCTGCACCTCTGGTAGTGTGTGTGGCTGCAGGAAGTCAGTCATTCATACATATTACACATATTTATCAGATCACATCTTGTTGTAGCTATTCCTGCATGTTTAAATATGCATCAAGGACTCTTGATGCTTGTAAGCACATTTTGGACCAGTATAACTCCATCATTGTCTGTTAGAGGTATTTCCAGTGTTCTTACTCTAAGYGCAGAATTAAGTGTTTTCAGCAGTGTTTTGATGAGGTTTGTGCTCTCTTTGCTCTTTTTGGTAGCCCTTTTGTGTGCTCCAGACTTTCCCCTTCCTCTCCACACAAGCTTTAATTCCTGCAGTTCTAATGGAAGTCAGAGCATCAGGGGCTGTGTGTGATTTGGCTGCTGTGCTCTCAGCACCRACCTGAAATGAGGTTTGATGACATGTTGGAATACCTGATACTCATTTCTGCCTTTTGTGTTTGTTGAAATCATTTTCATTAGTGACCTCAGGGAGACAGATTTAGTTAGATGTATTAAATAAAGACAGTATTAAATCATTCTTATTTGGGGAATAACAATGGAGGTGGGGAAATGCAATTAGTGTTGGACCTAGCACTGAAGAACGTTTCTTGCATGTATCCTCTCTAGCCAATATATTGGCTGAGGCTTTGGGCTATTTTTAGAAATGGTGAAAAARCTGCTTTTCTTTTGCAGTGCCTCTCTTCTGCTGCTGCAGTAGTAAAGGACTACAGTACTCTTTCATTAAAAGGTCTTTTGCCTTTCTGAGGGTAAAATCATAGACCTAACACTAACATATTTTTATTATTGAATTCTTTGAACAGTGAGTATCAGATTTATAATATTTTCAGTGAACAGTGATAATTAATCTGTAAAGCAGCAGAGATGGCAGTATTAAGTTCTTTGGTTTATGTTCAYCATTACAATTGTGTTCTAAAAGAAAATGGGAGGTTAGGATTATGGAGAAAGCTCCCACAGTCATCTTTTTMTCATTTGTTTTAAACATTAAAACCAAATATTATATGTACAATTTTTTTTTGTTTTGTTACCCTGCTGAGAACCCAGTGCTGAGAAGCTAATTAGCATTAACATATGTATTACAGTCTGTCTCTACCAGAACAGAGTGTGTACATTTTATTAACTGAATGTATAAATGTAATTGACATAATGTTTTCTAGTTTATATTTCTGCACAAAAATCAGGTACTTCTTGGGGTATGGTGTGGAGTCTTTGAGAGTTCAATATTCATGAATATTTACTGTAGATTTTATTAATGACAGGAAACCTTAATTACTTTGCTGAAGCAGYTAAAATTTTTTAACCATCATTAAAACTTCTGTTCTCAGTCAACTACATATTAAAACAATTGAAGTTAGATAATTATTTAAATAGCTGCTAGGAATCTTAATTTTACAGAAGTGACATAGCAAATTACTTGAAAAATTTATGTAGATCAAAGAATGGAATATAATAATAAGGCAGTAAGGAASATAATCATTCTTGTTTCTTTGAAAAACCTTGTAGCTTTGAATGAAGACATCCTTCAAAGCTACAGGTAAGGAACAGTGAAACAGTACCT
>NW_026623912.1:78940-106772 GCF_030028575.1 Malurus melanocephalus | reverse complement strand
CTAAGGATAAATAAGTGAAGAGAGCAACCTTCTTAAAAAAGCTTTAAAGAGCTGCCAGAAAAGATGCTGTGATGTGCTGGTCAGGCTGAACAGAAAACCAGCAGAGCTGAGGGATGGTGAGGTGCAGCAGGAATTAAACCAGGCACAGCCAGGAGKCTGGGAATCCTTGGAAAAGGGAGTATTCCTGTTGGCTTGCAGTTAATTTCCTTTCACTGTGCTGAATTCAGCTGGAGACCAGAGCAATCGCTTTGTAATTCATGTGTGAGACTTCTGAGATATTCTAAAGCAGAAGGCACMCACAATAAGTCTTAAATGATAAAATAGGTGTCAGGGTGAACCAGATTGCAGGTAACATTATCAAGCCCTCCAGAAGTCAGGCTTGTGCACCTTTATTACTGAATAATCACTGACTTAGCCTATGGAAGATAGCATATCAAAACCATTTGTCATGCTRTTCTGCAAATAAATGATGCAGTGTGCCAGCCACAGTACCCAGGTGTGGCTTCTCTAAACTTGTCTGTACAAACTTGCATATCTTAACAGCAAACAGTTCTGTTACATATTCAGCAGCTTGCTGGAAATACGTYCTGCCTTGTTCCTGGTGGATTTCTTAATTATCAGAGTTTAATGTTATTTTAAATTGTATCTCTTGACAAGAATGAGCGAGGAAAAATGTAACTGACTGACTAGAATAATTGAAATATTTTYCCATTAAATAGGATATGTGTTGATGTTGGCTTGAGTTTTATGATTAGAAGCAAAATGCAGAATCAGTACTCAACATTTTTGGTTCACAAGCACGAGGAAAGGATACTTTGCTTATTGAGCCTCATAGTTCTGATAATGGCAAAAGGTGATAATAACATAGAAAACATGGCTGTATGAGGGTATTCAGACCCTGCCAGTCCTGGAGGATTTTGACTGTATAATGTCTAAGCAATGTTGTGAAACACCTAATATTTGAACWGCAGGAGTCGATTAAGTAAATTTTAATTATATGTGGACATGTTTTGTAAGTTAAGAAAATTACTCATCCATTTTCTTAATTAGAAGTTGGTCAGAGCCTGTGTGAGCATTTGTCTGCTTGTGAGAGGTGTTTTTTAATTGCTTTGGGTTTTTTTCCCATTTCCTTCACTTATTAAACTACCATTGTCTTGATCCATGTGTTTTCTTGCTTTTACTCTTCCCTTACACAGTTCCCATRAAGGTTTGCTTTAATTTCATTCTGCATACACCAATCATAATTGCTCATTTTTTTGTTTGTCATTACTGCAGTATAAATTAAGGGCCAGGAAATATTTGATGCACTACCTGTAGTTTCCTGTGTTTTAACTTTTTARGAAGTCTTGCAAATTTTATTTTGRTTTTYCTGATTTAATGCTATKTGGAAGCTAACTGGAATACAATATKCCTTGAAATTCCTGATCCYTGCTCCCAATCCACTCTTCTACCACAGATTTCTTTGGCAGTTATTTATCATGTATTTCAGMAACACTTCCAGCCTACAGCGAACACCCATGGATAATCTGTGTTTTGCAGATTAATCCTGTGAATCATGAAGCATCAGTAAAAATGGGTTGGATACCAAACAAATAGACTTTTATATAAATTATTAGATGACTTTTACCAGCATTGGCTGAACAAATTRCTTCATGAACATTACTCAGTCAGCCATCAAGATGATTAAATGTCTTGCTTGAATAACTTATGTTATTTGGTAAGAAGTAACAGTGTGTGTCTCATTTTTTAATTGTTAAAAACATTTTTCAGAGAGATTTAGCTCAGTAGATGGCCATTACTCCAGTCAGGTGAGCCAAATTATTTTTCTCTTCACATTTTGATTCAGGCATGTTGGGGTTTTGTAAAAGGAAAGCAATTCATTTCAACAAGAAATCATCCCTCAGATTGTCAAGGACATCCAGAACATAATCTAGTCTTTCTTCTTAAATTGTGTGTGAAATAGGYCTAGATATGCATCACAGGGAGCCTGGATTCTTAACTGCCTGTGTTTATATCAGATATATCTTAACAGAGATTCTCTTTTACAATTCTCTTCTAGTCATAGTACAGATTGCTGCAGATTCAATACCTGAGCTAGTATTGGAATTACTCCAAATTTGATACAATAAACTGCACTGTCTTTAAAATAGGAAGAAGAGTTCCTCTGATTTGGTAAATTTTKGCCCACTTTAGAGACAAGTAAATACAGCTTGTAAGTCATATTCTGTCACAATTATATGGTCATGTGTGGATGACCTGTGAAAGTCTCTCTTCCTTCTCTCCACCATTGCAGAAAAGTCTRAAACTCTGATGATCTGTGTTTTCCTTTGCTGTGATGTGTCTGCCCTGGTAACCCAAAGCAGCAGCTTTGAGGCAMTTGCACGGGTTTTGAAGTTGACGGACTTGCTCTTGCTGCAATTTTCCTRTTGGTTAGAGTAGTTATTGAAGTTAAGATCAACAGACTTAAAAATACACAGAAAAATACTTATGGCTCCAGCAGCGCTTAAATACCTCAATGTGACCTTGGAAATTAAGTTTTCTAGTAAAAAATGGACATTTGTGGGTGTCTGAGGTTTACTGAAAATTACTTAAATCTAGGTTGCCTTGCAAACTACTGATTTCTGGATGGTTCTAATGCTGTACAAAGGACCCCAAGTTATATTGAAAATTAGAGTAACTCTTTTCCATGTGTGCGACACTCATTTCTCCTTTAGCAGAAAATGCTGAGCTGAAATAACAGTATTTTTTTTCCACTTAATTAGTACATAAATGCACATCTTTTTCACAATGTATCCAGTTGTCTTGGATGATGACACATKATTTACAACAGATGAACTACCATAGTTCAAGATGAGATATTAGGGTGGAGTTTTTTGRTTTATTGCCTTTTTCTTTTTCCTTTTAACAGGATGATTTCTATCTAAAGGGTTCATGTCATAACACCCATATTTTCCCYGTTGAAGCCAATGAGTTTCCATCAGGGAAATATCAGTGTCTCCTATTACAGAACATCTGATACAGCAGCAAAATAGACAGGTTTTTCCACCAAACATACAAACTAGGGTATTTCTATAGCAAACAGGAAATCAACAGAAGATTATTACTACCCARAAGTCTGCATCAATTGTTTGATGCTGATGATAAAGGAAGTTGAGAGATGGCATAGCCCACCATTTTTGTTTGAATCCCACTATTACTAGTACTACAGGCAGTCCAGTCACAGTCTGTGTGGATTTCATGAAAAGAAATTATTTTTGTAAGTAACTTGATACTCAGYTTAAATCACTGGCTGAAACATTTATCAGATCTTTTCTCTGACCTTGAAATAATCCATGAGACTTTCACACAGYGAATATGACCCTGAGGTTGAATTTTCTTTAAACTAAATTGTTCCTCTGCTCTACTAAAGGAAGATAAACCATTTAATTTTTGTACTGAAGTTAATAAAATAATTAGCTAACTTTGGAGAGCCACTTACTTTTCTTAAATGACAGCTTTATCTTTGAGCATAAGCTTCTGATGTTGGTTCATGTCACACCTGCTTTTGTTGGATTTTACCTTTACAGACAGTAGTTACTGGTTCATTCCACAGTATTAAATAAGGTTGAGAATAAAGATGAGTTGATCTGCCTGTTTTACACTGAATAATATTCAATCTAAATTAGATTTTGATTTTAGTAGGATAGTAATAAAAWTTTTGAAAAACTATGCACACATGGTGAAATATCTCCTGAGTTCTCATTTACTAATTTTATTGGAATAAGGGGAGTCATTCAGCAGACACAATGTCAAATCAGTACTGCCAATTTTCAAGTAAAGGTTTCTTTAAAAATACACAGCAAAAACCCCCTCATCTCTTCTTCAACATTGGTGCAGGAAAGTATAATTCAGTTGCCAAAATGCTAGTTCAAACTACTATTAGAGATCCATATGATGATGGTATTTAGGAGCTGTAAATGTGTATATCTGTGAAATAATGTAAATGCTCTATAAGTGCACAGCAGAGAACAAAGCCTGAGCCAAAGAGTTTGTGGTTTAATGTTCTGAAACTTCTTTTTGTTGAATGTCTGCAATATAAATTCAAAACTGCTTGCAATGATACTCCTWAAGTATACTTTAGCATTGAACTGGGTAACAATTAGAATGGTRCAGAGAAGCAGATGAAAGGTAAAGAAGATAAACATAATAGATTCAAACATTTTCAGTGGCAAGTATAAAACTGATGTAACAAAACTTTAATAAAGTCAAAGAAATATTTTACTATGCTTTTTYCCCCTCTTCTTTATGTTGCTGTAAATATAGGGTGACTTTACAGAAAGCTGGAGSTGGAGAAGGTTGACTGCTTTTGTAATGCTTTACCTAGACCATAATTAAATGACAGAATGCAACAAATAACAAGACAAATATAAACACTATGCTTTGGAGATGGTTGATACCATTTATGCTGTGTGCAAATCTGTCACAATTTGTGTTCCTATTGTGGCACCTTTCTTTTGGCCAAAWCTGATCGTGGTGCTGATGTGCCCAGCAGCAGAGCAGGAGCAGAGGGCTCACACTGGAATGAGCAAATGTTCCACAAATCCAGCCAGGTCAGAAGCTGACTCTCATCTGAGGGAAAAACTCATGAGCTCTGAGGGTTGACTGTTGCACTATTATCCAGATCGATTTGAGAGCGTATCAGCCTTTCTGGCCTTTTGTTTCCTCAGATAAAAAGTTATGGTGTAATGCTTCTACCTGCAGCTGATTGTTCTAAGGTTTAAGTTGGTTTTAAATGGGAGATGAATTACATAGAGTACAAGTCCTGCTGTAATGATAAAGCTCTGTGACTGGAAGCAGGAGAGAAGGGTGACCCTGTGAGCTGTGTCCTGCAGTTCAACACAGCAGGAGAACACCAAAAACCTGCTCTGGAACCACAACCAGCACAGCTGAGTGACTGCAGTGCTGGGTTCTGGGGAAGGACAGACCTTGGGAATGTGGAAATAACTCTCATTTCCTGTGACTCCCCTGCTCTGAGGCTGCAAACTCAGAGTCTCATATGTTCTGTGCATCATGGTCCTGCACCGTGTTGTCTTCTGTATGTAAGCCAAATTTCACTTGTATGAATATATTTTAATAGGCCAATACATGTGATATTTTTTACTCATCTTCCCCTGCTAGTTTTATCTCAGAAGCAGAAAAAAAGCCCCAAACATAAAACCTGGAATTTCTGGGCACAAGTGTAAGGGAATTGATGACAGTGCAGACCTAATCTGGGCATGCAATGCTCTGTCTTTTTGAATAGTACAAAGCTGAACATGATGAACATCATTTGAAAGTTTGTATTATCTTTTGGGTTTGTAACATTTCTGTTGTTAGCTTGTAGTTTTATGGGTTTTTTTTTAAAGAAAAGGAGAATAGAAAACTAAAACCTGGGAATATACCCTTTTCTAAATAAAATGACAGGAAAGTGCTAGAGACTCAAAATAAAGACCTTCTTTCAAAAATTAAAGTGATACACTTTGAAAGGGAAATGATTTAGAGATCTGCAAAAGTTACACATGAGTTTTAAACAACCAAAATTCTGTTTCAGGATACAAATGAGGCACAAGAGATAGGCAGCAGTACATCCTTAATATTAATAGAAATAAAAGTCCTTAAGTATTGGGTAAATGGGATGTGTAGTAAGAATGAGAAGCATATATTCRGRAAKAATCAAGTATTCAAGCATTACAAGACATGACATGGAAACATATGTTCCATTCCTGGAGAGCAGTTATAAACAGAGAGCAAATGAAGAATGTCATTTTCAATCCACATAAATGTGCCTCAAACTGGAGATTCCAACATGAAGCTTCAATTCTCCTGTGCATACTCTGAATCCTTTTCTCTTAATTTTGTTCATTGTTTTAATCTGAAAATTCCACCATTTGATAATGCCATTATTACAGATAGCAGAGCTGCAAGTGAATCCTACAGTATAAACCTGAGGCATTTATGTTGTAATTTGAAATAGTCACCTTTGAAAAACATACAGAGCTCTTTGAAAAAATATACAGACCTCTGGGATTTACTAAATAAAAAAGGAATTTTAGATCAGCCAGGAAGGGTAAATTTCTCATCTTTGTTATGCCTGGCCCTGAATAAAGATAAATAGAATTTCAGTTCTCTGATCCAGGAGTGCAATTCTCATTCTGTGTTATTCCTATGCATTTCATGGAAAAGGATAAATATGTTTTGAAATCARTGTTGCATCTTAAATCACAAATTTTCAAGATATTTGATTTTTTTTTCCCTTTCCTCTGTTCATTATTTTCAGACACAATCAATGAAGTGGACATATGAWATCAATGGAGTTCTTCCACCTTCTGTGCCACTGACAATGGCTGCAAAAGTAGATTGTACCAGCAGCTACACAGGATCATCCACGGTCCGACAGCGCAATTTTCTACATGAAAATCTGAAACTTATAACCACTGGACCATCCTCACCAATCAAGGGGGCACCTTTGGTTGTTAGGCAAAAACAGAAAAAGTTATGATCTGTTAATTTTTTTTTTGTCAAAGAACAAATAAATTCTGCAGATAAAAAGAAAATATGCTATTTAAAAAAAATTTTGTAAGCCAATATGGTGTGTATGGATTGTACATTTTATATAGAAGACAGAGAGCACCTGAGCCCTAGTAATAATTCCAGGGATTTTGGATGCATATCAATTTATTTATGTCATACAGATGTCAGGAAGTTCAGAGAAAAAACTTTGAGTTAAAAAAAATAAATCTGAAGACTGGGTAATTCAGACTAATGGTTTGCTTTCTAAGGGATATTGGTTTTAATAAGACTGTAATAGGAAGTTTCAGTGAACATTCAGCACATTACACCCATGCAAACCAAGCAAGAAGAACAATCCCTGATCTCTTCCACAAGAAATTCCTTACCCAAAGATTGGACTATTTTGCTAAGGTGAAACATGGTTGTGTGTTGTATGTCCGGAGCTTGAATGCCTTTCATATTCTCTTGCTTTGGCAAATTTCATTAATTCGGACGTCTTTGCTAAGTATAAAATAACAATCCTATTTTATTCATCCCATAACACTTCAAATCTTGGATAATTATACTTAGCATAGAAGTGATATAAAAATGCCCTGCTGCAGTAATTTTGTGTCAGGTTTATTTTAGAAAGTGGTTTAGAACAGTGAAATATMGAAGGCTGTGAGAAGTCATTGAGGAATGGAGACAGATTTTCCTTTTTTTCCCTAGAATAAACAAATCAGAGGTGCTTTTCTTAATGTGTTTCTATTTCCATTCTTTAGATGGGAATTCAGGCTTTCTCTGCTCTTTATATAATGTGGAAAATTAGATCYATGCAGACAATTGGATGGGTAACTCCTGCCTCCTTTCTTCATTGAGATTGTTTTTCCTGATTTTACTAACAGAACATAAATTGTATTTGTGCCTTTATTTTGATGGCAAAATGTACTTTGACAAAAAAAATTGCTTGGCACAGATTAAGTGCYTCCTTGGCTCCAATACAGAATAAGCATCACTGCTCAGGAATGGGGAGCCTGAGAACAACCTATGTAGGTCAGTGCAAATGAGCACCAATAAAACCCTTTTACCACAATGTGCTTGAGGATTTTGTTTATGCCACACATTTTTAGAGAAGCTATTACAGAAAATGTTTGGAACCCATAAAACAGCAATGGTGCTGTTTAATATCTCCTTCTAAATGCAGGGTGCCCCACTTTGGTCAGAAACCAGGTAATCTGAAATGAGAATAAAATCAGCCTTATAAATTCAGTGCACAGCRCTGGAAWSATACTGTCCATGCTGATATCTCCARAAGACATTAAGAAAGAAGCTGTTGAAATATTTATCTTAAACGCTGCTGAGACCACAAATACTTCCTTTTCATGGCAAGGCTCTATCTGTATATATAAATAAAGCAAGCGTGTCTCTGACTGTAAGAAATCAGAATTTATGGACCAGCAATGGTTTCACAACTAATGATCAGTGTTCAGGAAATATTCCAGTGACAACATTTTTCTGTAAAAGCTTTGTAATCCATGTTTGTCTCTTTTAAAGTGATGCTTTCCTGTTTAAAATGGTGTTTTTTTGCAAGAGGCACAAAATTTTGTAATTCTCCCAGAAATGGATTAGCAAGTCATGTAGAGGTGAATCACTTAAAAATTACACGGTGCTCACTCCAGAAATTTTATGCCAAATTATTTGCCTGCTCTTGCAGTTACATACAGTAGATTTTCAAATTCTGTCATATATCTAAACCTGTAAAAATCGATAGGAAAACTTGCAATGAACGCCAAAGGGGTGTTTGCCAAGGAACAATTTGATTTTATCATCCSTTTTAAAAGGGATGAATGCATAATCCATGCTTTCTAGACAAAATTATGTGGGTTTTTTCCAATGTGTAAAAGGTCTACTGAGCTATGCAAGATGTACTATTTTCAGCTGAATTTGGACCTTATATTAAAAATGCATTTTTCTAATTTCTTACATTTTAAACAGAACTAAGCATACTCCTTCTGAGATTAAGAATACACTTGCAAAGGTGATTTAAAGAAAGACCATTGTAACTGTGTGGTTGTAACATCCACAGTGTTATACATACTGTCTGCATGCATTTATGGATTACATTATTTTTACTTCCTAGCTTGATACTTTGCACTTCCATCACTGAGGTGACTGTATTCTTTGTAAGGCAATGGCTAATTCCAAGTATATCTTTTAAAAAACAGTTTCTAAGCAGCAGCACTGGAAAATTTCCAGAAAGGTAACTTTTATTCATTTCTTGCTGCTTCATTTTGACTAGAATTACTGAGCCATTTTGAAAATATTGGTTTCAGCTTCTTGAAGGAAAGGTCTGACATGGGAAAAAATTACAAAATGCTTTTAAAAAAAATAAGAGATTTCACTTCAAGGCTTTTGGATCCACCATTAAATCTGAGCTTCAGAACAGCTGGGCAAGCTGCTCACCATCACCCTGCACCCTAAAAATGTGGTCTGCAGAGGAATTTAGCTCCTAGAGATAGAGCTAAACACAATTGTTGSAGTCAGGGCTCAGGTCTGGAAAAAAGCAGCCCAAATGATTTAGCTTTGAATTAATTCTAAATTACTATTCATTATCATAATCTTCTTACAAGGCAATGGGAGAGAATGAACACAGCCTCGAGTTACTGCTTTTGAAGATGCCCTCACATAGCATYAGAATAGCCACTGTCAGAAACTGGTAGAAAAAAACCCAAAATTTTGATTCTTCACAGGATCCTGGATGTCATCCAAAAAAGATGAGRAAAGGAGTTTTCCCCTTCACATTAATCTGTGTAGGCACAGCAGAATCTCAGGGAAATGGGGAGGTATTTGTTATTCGTGTAAATAATGGCTCCTAATTTCTCAATGCTAATATCAGTTAGTGATCTAAAATTACTTCCACTGACCTCACTTATATATTTTGATTTATGGAAATATCTAATTCATGAAATACAAGACGTTTTTCAAAGTCAATATGGCACTTAAGGCCAATGTTTCAATCCTAGTCTTGCATGCCACACGTGAGTCAGCTGTGCATTGCTTGGTAGTGGCTCAGCAGAAATACTGATTTCTAACCAGTGTTGTCACCATGTGCTTATTTATATTTCTGCCTCYCTTCTCTCTCTGTGCCTCCCTATAATGATTCATCTATCAGAGTAATTAAAACAAGGATTAAAACCTTACAAAGCAACATTATTGTGTAACACAGAGCTTGTTACTTTGGGGATGAGGTCTACATTTAACTTTATTGTTAAAACACTGTGCAGCTTTTGTGGAGCTCCTGGTTTTGTGTGATTGTCCAGCAGTGAGGACAGTCTGCCCTGGGGAGCTGCAGGATTGTACAGTCAGAGCACTGCCTTCAAAGCAATCAACCTTCTGATTGTTCCATGTTTGGCTGAGCTTTCTCTGGCACAGTGCAGGTAGGAGAAGGACACCAGGGTGATGTGGAGATGCCATCAGGATGCTGCCATTAGCAGCTCAGCTTGGAGAGGGTTTTGTGCAGATTTCA
This sequence comes from Malurus melanocephalus, assembly GCF_030028575.1. Classification (NCBI taxonomy): domain Eukaryota; kingdom Metazoa; phylum Chordata; class Aves; order Passeriformes; family Maluridae; genus Malurus; species Malurus melanocephalus. The sequence continues at coordinate 96,739 of NW_026623912.1, read as the reverse complement.
AGATTGCTTTGCTCTGCTCCTGTCTGGCTCACCATGGTATCAATGACACTGAAGTCTGTTTTATACCTCATCTCTCTCATGAGATACAGAAAGGTTTTCAACTATCAAAAAAACCTGCCCATCAAAAACAATAGGAGCCTAACAAGAACTCTTGTGCCAGGCAGGTTTTGTGTGAGCCAGGAGAACGGGGAGATAAAGACAGCTTTGAGCACAGGAGGTCATCATGACCAGGTGAGGAGCTCCCTGGGGCATGGTGCCATTCCTGCTCCAAGGAAAGGGATCCTTTCAATGCAGCTCTTTGGGAYTGAAGCCAGGTCAGCAGAGGACAGAATGCTGAACCAGCAATGCTCTTACTCTCGTGAAATACCCTGGCAGCAGCCAAATCTGAGCATGCACTTCTTTCCTCTTTGATCACCCAAACTACAAAAAAAAAAAAAAAAATAGAAAATTCAGACTTACTTTGCACACAGCAAACATCAGAGAAAAAAATTGCTGTTATATTAATAGATATTCCTAGGAGAAAGGCTTAATATTTAGAATAAGAGAGAAAATCCCTGGCTTTGCCTTACTATTTATTTGCTCGTAAGGCGTTTCATAATTTTATTTTTCCCTGCAGTGACTGCTCATTCTAAAATAAATGACTGAACAGTGCTTTACTGCTGACACAGATCACAGTTTGTTGCTAATGGAATGTTAACTGCTTTTTAAGTAACTCTGAATAAACCTACTGATCCATAGAAGATTCATCTAAAAAGGAATCCAATTCATCTACCAGCTTTTCTGCTTCCACTGTCATGAAACATATTTTTTCTGCAGTTTAGTGCAGTTGTTGTAACATTGGTAGCATCAGATTTCCTGTAGTAGGWTATTTTATATTTTGAGACCATGGCATGATGACAATTCAGTGAAACCATGGCAGGACATTGATGCCAAGGTCACTGCATGGAAATCTGTTTAAAAATCACCRCTCAGTGGCTAGGGAAATAAAGACATGGGGCCAGGACAATCTTTGACCTTTTATTTCCCTCATTTTTCCAAGATTAACTTTCTTTCTGCAAAGTACCCAGTTTCTCATGGTAAAAAAAATAAAAAAAAATCTTGTCTTTGGGAAACCTGACAACTCACTGCTCATCCCACCATAGCAGTACACAGCAGATGCCAACAAACCAATCTGGCACAAGTTTTAAGTGACAAAATCAGATATATCAAGAAGGGTAGGTCAGTGTGAGGTGGGAAGGGTGGCTGTGTCCTGACCCCACAGCTCCTCTAGTCCTGAGTGTTTTCATGTAATACTGAAGTACAAAATGTACATTGCAAATCACTGAAAACCTGCAACTGTCATTCTCAAAAAAAAACAACAAACCAAAAAACCAAAACCCAAAGACATAAAAAACAATTTCCTCCACACTTAAGCTTCTCTAAAAAAGCGTCTCAGAAGACAGGTTTTCATTTTGGGGAAACCAGCCTATGAAATGAAAGTTTGCTGATGAGCTATTAATGAACAAACACACTTCAGGTTGAGGTGTGAAACTTCTGCGTTTTTAATGGGTATAGGGGGCATTTCTCTAATGTTGTTTAGGTTTAAGTAACATAGAATCGTTTCGGTTTGGAGGAACCTTTAAAGATCATCCAGTGCAACCACATGCAATGAACAGGGACATCTTCAACTACATCAGATTGCTCAGAGCCCTATTCAACCTGACCGTGAATATTTGCAGAGATGGGTCATCCACACCTCTCTGGGMAACCTGTTCTGGTGTTTCACCACCCTCATTTCTTTGTATCTGGTCTAAAGCAACCCTTTTTAGTTCAAAACCATTACCCTTCATCCTATCACAGCTGGCCCTATTAAAATGTCTGTCCCCATCYTTCATGTGAGTGCCCTTTAAGCACTGAAAGGTTTCAGTAAGGTCTCCCTGGAGCCTTTTCCAGGCAGAACAACCCCAGCTCCTCAGCCTTTCTGCACAAGAGAAAAGTTCCATTCCTCTGATTTTTTTGTGGCTCTCCTCCAGACTCACTCCAACAGGTCTGTGCCTTTCCTGAGAACTCCAGAGCTGGACAATCAGCCAATTGCCCCATAAATATCATGACTGGCACCAGGGATACACAATTTAATATACTGGGGACTCCTGTCAACAATCTGAAATGTTTAATATCAATATTTAATATCAGTTTAATATCAATGGAGAAAACAAACCCCAAACCATCATGTTTGTCAACAATTTGTRCAGCCAGCATACTAACTCCACTTAGGAACAGTTCTGTGTAAAATGTGGTATATTACAGTAAACAAATATAAATATCTAAAATAAGAATAAAATTGTGATTATTTTTATTCCTTGAAATGTAAATTAAATGCATGTTTGTGTAACTCTGCATTTTGAAGGTCAAGTGCAGTCAGTAAGATGTGTGTTTTGAATTCAGAGCACACACATGGGTATTGGGTTAAAAACATGGCAAATGTGTGAACACCACTGACTCAGCAGCCTTGCATTTCTCCTGGCAGAAAGTGTTGCATCAAATGTAAAACTTTTGACTTTAAAATGYGTTTCTGAGCCATGCAGCCATGTGGCTAACATTAATTGGAATTTCCATTGTATTTATCATAGTCTTACTTCTGTCCTAATATTTGCTATTTAAAAGATCCATAAACAAACAATAATTAAAAAAAAAAAAAAAAAAAAAAAAAAAAAAAACCAACCCAACAACCCCAAACAAAAAACAAGGTTACCCTGCCTAGATCTGAATCTTCCTGTGCTCAGGTACCAGTTATTAATTTTGAAGTATTTCTATTGGACCTGAATCTAAATTACAGAGAGGAGATAGTGTGAAGGGGAGTCAGAGACAAGCAAACTCACAGCWACAAAATTAAATTTTCATGATAAAGAAATCTTATTGTATAGAAATACTTTCTAAGGAAACTTCTTTTCCTTTAGAGGACAGTATCTACACCAAGTGGTTGTGATCCCTGCCATACCAGAGATTAATTGCTAAAGGACATGGTGTGTCTCTACTGAAACACAAATCATCTGCAGAAACATTGGATCAGCTCATTAAAAAATGTCATTAATAAGGAGTACAACATCTGTAAGAGTTGTTTGCTCATTTGCAGGTCACAGAAGTCAAAATGCTCAGGTTCAGTGGTGGGAGATGGCTGGAATTGTGAAACCCCTCTGACCACAGAGGGGAAAAGGCTGCACTGAATCTGCCTGGATTTCCCTCCCCTCACCCTCCCTTTGTGCTCTGAAGCTGCAGCTGCCAAATTCAGGGCTTAAGGCAGAGCTGGGCTGCTGTAAATAAGAGGGAACAGCCTCGGGGACATTGCCACTGGGGGTCCCGTGGCATTAAATATTATCAATACACAGTCTGATACAATCCTTATCTTAACTTTCAGAGCAGGCTGCAAATTATCTCTGCACCTTTCCCCGGGTTTGTATTAAAAGGAATAAATCAYAAAGAGGAAATTTGCATTTAGCTTACCTAGCTTGCTCATGATAGCTGACAGTGAATTGTGATGGTGCTCTTGGGAGATTTTAGCTATCATCCAGTGCATCGAGAACGATGGTTGGCTGCAGTTCCTATCGCTTTTCAAAATGTAAAAAAATAAATTACTTGATTATTAACAGAGAGGATCAACAACCGAATCAGCTAGGTAGATTATCAGTGTCTGAATTAATAAATTAAAAGCAGCGTGAAGAGGGAAAATATGAATGTAAMAGGCTCACTGGAATTATATGGGAAGAGGAAGTTTGTAAGTGAGGAATAGTTCCACCATAAAGAAAGTAGGACAAGTCAGCTGGCACAGAAAACTGACAAGGTTTTGAGGGATTATTTAAACTAGAAACAGGAAGGAAAAAATCAGCAGGTGTTGAGGAACACTTGAGCCAGTCAGAGACATCTGCCAGGACTGTCAACCCTATGACAGTATCTCTGTCACAATGTAAAAAATATGAAAAATTATGGTAAAACCAGGGRAAGGAACAGCACTGATCCCAGCAGTCCATCAAGGAAAATCAGCCAAAGAAATTGTCCAACAATAAAAKTAAATGAATATCAAACAGTTCAAATAAAACTGATAGAAAGAAATAAAATAAAGCCCATATCACAAGGGAGCAATACCTTGAGAGAACAGCTGTAATTCTCGCTGTAAAGCAGAAAAGACAGAATATCCCTTMACTGCAGTTCTATGCCATGGCAGTTCCACAAAAATAGTTTGAGAGAGGGTTTGGAGGGGAGGAGGCCAGTGAAAGAAGCCAGGGAGGATGAGGGTGCAAGAACTGAGGGCTCCCCAGAGTGAAAGTTCATGAACAGTGTAACCCCAGCAGCTGAGGCTCTAAAGAAACCACACTGCATTCACTGTGCTCAAGAGATGCAATTTAAAGAACAAATGCTCCCCCTCCCCCTGAAATCAAACATCTGTGTCTGAAAAACTTCTGTCAATGTCTTTGATGGACTATAGACAGTCAGGTGTTAAGAGGAAATCAGTTCCCCAACAAAATTCCACTGCATTTGGTTAATTTACAGTAAGGACAAGGTAATTAAAGCCCAAATCAGGATAAATTTAGCAAAGTCCATGTCTTGGCACACTATATAACCATGTCTATGAAAAGTWGTTCAAGAGCAGTGAAAAGACTATTTTTAATGTAATTTGAAGGTAACATAAAAAATAATTGGTGTTGAACTTGTGAGCAGATATGATGAGGAGTTTGGCCTTACCTGGGAAAAATCTTTAGGATTTTAAGTTTGGGAACCCACGAGCAGTGGCAATCCAAAATGAAACAACTCCAAAACATCTGGCATTGATTATGTGTGCTTCCAGTTAATTACTCCAGCAATTAATTAATGTGCCTGGTGGAGATGATCATCAGCTGAGGGTGCCAGAGGGGTCAGAACACCTGGAGTCATCTTGTAAGAGTTTCTGCCTGGAGGGATGAAGATCACAAGTATGATGTCACACTAGAAGAAAGAAAATTGCCCTGGAYTTTGTCAGAATTCAGATTTTTGCAGGATTTGATGATGATTCATTTTTCAGTGCTGCATAAGAAAAAAAATATCACCATATCTTAATATAATTTAATTATAAAATAAATTGTCCTGAATATAAGCTAGAAAACTACTGACACTAAGAGCAGAGAGGGCCCCTTTGCAGCTGCTTGAATTTACTCTCACAAGTGCTTGATATTTTGACTGTTATTTCCAAATAATGCAACATTTTCTAACATATTTATTCTCATTAGAAGGTCAAACAAGATGCCAAAGAAGTATTTCAACTTACTGGAAAAGTGATAATTGCATTTTGCTTGTTGGTAAAACACCTTTGGTGACATGGCCTGGTGTGTTTTTAGAATGGTCCTGAGCTACAAAAGGAAATTATTTTTGCTGCTGGGAACATCAATGGGTCACATGCAGAGCCACGCTGATCAGCTCTGCTGGCAAACTAAATATGTTTCGAAACATCTAAAATTCAATTGTTCAGCTGGCAAACTAACCAGAAAATTAAACCCAACATTAAAAAAAAAAACCCAGAAAAACCAACCCAACAAAAAAGACCAAAACAAAGCAAAACAAAAAAAAATCTAATAAAAACAAACAAACAAAACCAAAAAAACAAGCAAAGAACCCAAAACCCAAAAAAATCCACCAAAAAAAACCAAAAAACAACCAAACAAAAAACCCGCCACCAAAAAAATCTGAAACCCCAAACAGGCCTGAGTAGGGAGCCTTAACACGTCTCTGCCCACTTTCCCCCACCTGGAATTGAGTTGTGGTGGCAATTCCTGAACAATTTCCATTTTGAAATGACTGCAATTTTAAATTAAGAAGGCAAAACTAAACTAGGCTAAACCAGGCTTCTGAAGAGGCTGAAGATGAACAAGGTGGAAGAGTTCTGAGAATACAGAGGCAGGAGAGGTTGGTGCATAAGTAGATTTCTTCTACAAAACCCCATGAGGCTGCTGTGCAGTGATTTGCCATGTGTTGGAGATGGACTGCAGCTCTGAGCTCGAATGACCAACACCTGACTGCAATTGGGAAAATGGGYTCCTTTAGGATCTGTTAAAACTGGAGTTCAGGGGACAGGAAGAACCATTGTCCTTCATTTGAGGAGTAAATGTAAAAAGACTTTATTTTATGCACTGTGACCATCACTGTGTAAAGGGTCCTCACACTGAAGGCACAYMCAGCTGAGAACAGCCCATATAAAMCAYGGAGAATYRYRGRATCATTTAGGGTGGAATCATTAACCCAACCCTGCTGTGTCCACCACTAAATCACGTCCCTGAGTGCCACATCCACACATCTTTGAAATATCTCCAGGGATGGTGACAAAACTGCCCAGGGTAGCCTGTTCCAATGCTTCACAGCCCTCCTGGTGAGGGAATTTTCGCAAATATCTAATCTAAACCTTCCTTGGCACAACTCAAGAAGTGAAAAATGTGACACGGCAAATGCTGACGGCAGAGTTTGTTTGGCTGGGCAATATTGAGAGAGTCCCTGGGGATGGGGGTCCTGACTGAAACAGGGCACGAGGACCTGGTCTCCTCTCTCCTGTTGTCTTCAGGAAAGTTGGATTTCCTGCCACAGATGCCCCTTTTCATCAACAATTTCTCCTTATCAGAAAAAGCCCTGCAAGCCCCTATGTTYGAGCTCCTCCACTGCAGTCCCTGTCAAGGCAGCTGCGAGTGAAGCAGAGGCAGAGCTGCTGYAAGGATCCCTTTGGGTGTCAGCACAGAACGTGGGGAGCTGTTAAAAATGACACAGCTCCTGTGACCTGACAGCATGGCCTCACACTCATTTATTGCCTGCAGACCTCACAGAGTCCTTGGGAGAGCAGAGCTGGTCTTGTTTTCTCTCCAAGCAGTGGCTTGACAGCAGCAGGCTGAGATCAGGYTCTGGAGGAATCACCATGCAAACACTGGGAGATTGATGGCCAATGAATTATAGCCATAGGGACTGGACAAATATTTTTTTTTTTTGTGACTGAAATCCTGTGGACATTTGTGAGAGGAAGCAGCACTGAGTGCTCGTCACTTTGCACACGCAGCTGCATTTCAGTGGCAGATGGGGCACTCTGCTCGGGTAAATTCACACCAGCTGAAGCCCTCGTGTCTCTGGCACATCTTTGCATGAGTTTATTCAGGGTTGAACAAGGATCATGGAGWCTCAAAGCTGAAGGGAAAGGTGTGCTCTGAAGTGCACCCAAAGCTCCTTGATTTCCAATTTTAAGCCATGGTGGTTACACCAACTTTAGTAGCACAGAGCCACTCCAAAGGTACCCTTGATGTAAAAGGTAATACATGTTGTGGTACAGTTAAATTTTCACAAGGGCAGCTGGTCCCAGTGCATTGATGGTGGGAGTTTTCAAGCAGGGTGTGTTTGTCATCAGGATATTTGGGTCTCYGGGACCTTTCCCTTCCCAGGGAACCCACAGGGAGTCATCGCTAAGCTCCAAGCAAGGCGTCTTTTCTCTTCATTTGGCACTTCTCCTAATTAATAAGAAACAGAAATAGCTCAAATTTTCACCTTATAGGTCTTCTATAAGGAGAAGTAAGAGGCAGGAAGAACTATTTTTTGAGATTATTGCAGCAAACCTGTGGATAAAGAAAATGTTATTTATAGTTATTCMCTGAAATATTTAACACTTAAATCTCTAGTTTTTGTACATAGCCCATGAGATAGTCAGAGTACACAAATGTGAGCACTCCCTGCAGAGCTGCAAGGATTTTGGCTCTCAGAGCTCAATGTTTTGGTATAACTTGGCCCCTGRCTGCTGCAGGCTGATCTATACCAAGTCCAGGAGACACCCCACCAGTAGATCAGCTGAGCCCAGGCCAGGAAGGGACAGATTTTGGTGCCTCACTCTGACAGCCASCCTAAGGCAAATTCTCCTCATCTCTGAGCTGGACCCATAAAGAGCAAAGCCATGCCCATCCAAATGATGGCCACTTGGCTCAGCTCTTAAAGAGCCTTGGGAAAARCCCACAAGGAGAAGTGAGAACTGCTTTGGTCTCTGGACTAGAGAAATGTTCCCCCTTCCTCGGGCTGCAAGGTTTCTGAAGTGGGGAGAGCACGCTGCCTTTTTTTGGCCATAGTGTCAGCTGTTTTGKGTGAGATGGATTTGGTTATTACAGATATCTCTCCACTATATTCACAGCCCAGCAGGGCCAAGTTTGCTTCTGCCTTTTAGACAGCAGGAATTCATCCATGTTCCAGAGGGGTTGGATGGGTGGGTGTGCATGGAAGGAAGAGACCTGCTGAGCCAGACAGAAATCACGGGCAGAGCAGAGCTGCTGCCAGAGCTGGTGGTGTCGGGAGAGCTGTCCCAAACTGTGCTCATGGAGCTGAACCTGTCCTGCCTGCAGCTGAGGTGATGCTGGAGGATGCTGTTGCTCTGCTCCTGAGGCCAATCCTCAGCTCTGGGGCAGGATGAGTGGCAGCTCTGGGATGGTTCCTCTCCCATGAGCCCAAACTCACCTGGTCAGACCCACCCTGCACATGGGRTCGGGCCATTTCTGCCTCCTACAGAGAACAGGGGATGGCAAAGCCACTCTGATTGAGGATGTCCTGCTGTGGGTGGGACCCCCCATTCCCCACATCCCCCACATTCCCTACATTCCCCACATTCCCCGCATTCCCCCCATTCCCCACATTCCCCAATTTCCCCACATTCCCTGGGTGCCAGAAGCCAGCGCTGGTGCCAGGCTGGTTCTGCTCCAGAGGGATGGGGTGGGCTGGGGGTGTGGAGAAGCTGCTGCACAGTGAATTAGAGAGCAGAGCCACACAGAGGGGGCATGTGCAGAGCTGCAGGCTCAGGGAGTGACCTCAAACTCCATCCYTGCATCCTGCTCTTAAATTGCCAACTGGAGCTCAGCAACAACCACAGCTTTACCTTTCTGAACAGGCACAGGCTGACTTTTTCACCTCAGGCAGTTCAGGAACAGTGAAAGTGAAAAGATATAGATAAAATACTATTAAAAACACAGAACAGGTTCTCCCAGCATTTTTATGGCAATTTTTATCCAAGAATGTGCGCGGCACAATGGAGATCACGGGTTCAAACACCCCAGCTCACAGCAGCTGCAGTTGGAGTCAGTCACAGATGACACCCTCTTGCTAACACCACGTTTTTTCTGCTGAACCTAACTRCTGTCTCTGCTGAAGGCTGGTTTGAGCCACACTTCAAAATATTTATGTTACTCTTGCTGTGTAAATAAACAGCTTGAGTCTCTCTCTCGGCAAAACCCTTCACTAGCATTGGCATTCATGAAAGAACAAACAGAACACAGGCAGGGCTCAGTCCTTGGCCCATCAGCATGCTGAGCAGGCATCCATCAGATAGGCCTGTGAGCTGCAGTCATTGCTCAATGAGCAAAAGCATTTACAGAGCAATTTGTGACACCCAGCCCCACGGCACTGTGGGTTTAGCACCTCCTGTGCTGCACATCTCACTCAGAGTTGATGTGTTTCAGTGACAGTGGTGGGTGACATCCCTGTTCCTCAGGGCAGACAGACGGAGCTCCAGAGGGCTCTCCAGAAATCTCAAGTGTCCYTTCTAAGGAAGCACATGAAATAACTGTGGATCTCTCAGTGATAAAAGAGCCCCATTCACACAAATATTCACTTTGAAGCTGTGATAAAGTGAGACTTGGGTTGTCTCTGCAGAATTGTATCTGAGTGTAGAAACCCAGCCTATTCTGTGAGCTCCTGCTCACAGCAAAGCAGCTCTGGCAGCTGCTGCCCCTTCCCCACACATCATCCCTGACTCGGCCTCTCCCAGAGCCTCATGCTGTTTTCTCACTCTTGCCCAGCACTGGCAGATTAATTGACAGCCTGCTGCTATTTTTACCTTGTAGTTTCTTTACTCAGCTGTCTCCATCAGCTGCTGCTTAGATTTTCCTCTCTGTGCCTGTGAAACAGCAGGCTGCAGGCTTTCAACTCTGGCTCCTGTTCCCCCTCTTCTTCAAGACTAAGACTCCCATTAAATTCAGTCTCTCCTTTCTCCATCCCAGACTTTCAACAACCAAGGCTTGACACATTTTTCTTCTTGTATCTGTCTCTTCCAGCGTGCCAGTGACAGAAAATGCCAGTTTGTAATCCTCACTCTGAGCAGAGACAGAGCGACGAGCAAACCCTGCTTTCTGAAGATGCCAGCTAAGAACCTTAAAYAAGCCGAGGGAAGCAAATGATTCAGCAGTCACAGGAGGTGTCAGGAACAGATGGCAGAGCAGACAARCTCGCTCGTGTTTGCCTGGCCCTTTGTGAGAGTCTCCTGGAGGGGCTCCTTGCCGTGAGCAGCGATTTCCCTGGCTGGCAGGACAACGCTGCAGCGAGAGCAGATCCTTTGTGCACAGATCTTTACAACACCCACAGCTGCCTGCGAGTGGTTTTCACACTTCTAGCTTTCATTTGGAGTTGGTAAACATGCTTTTGATGAAAATTTTTCTTGTCAAGAAAATGTAGTTTAGTTGTTCCCGCAGTTGTGCTCCACGATATTGAATTGCCAAGGCTTTTTTTCTCAGGTCACACTTGAAATTAAGCTGTTTCAAAACAAAATGCTCCTATGAAGATACTTATTTTAAGGAATGGCTTCATATGCTCCATCAGACAAGCCATTAGTRGGACTAAGAAGTCAGTGTTCTCTACCTTTTCTTCTCTAAAGAAAAACAGTAAAACAGAACATGATTTTGCATAGGTTCTAGGCAACAATAAAAATATATTTTCAATGCTGAACAATAGCACAYGAATTGTGTGATTAGGACTTAGGTGTAGGATTAGTGGTTTTCTTGGAAGCCTGCGACTGCTAGATCACCAAATACCCCCATTATGAGATATCACCTAGATTAGCAAGCAAGAATAAAATACTGCAGTAGCTCTTAAAATAATGTTTTCTTTCAGGTGCACAGCTGGTGCCAACCCTGACCTTTGTCCTTCCCAAAGATCCCCCCTGTGCTGCCGTTTCTCTGCCCTTCCCCCCTGTACAAACACGACTGCCCTTGGTTCTCCCAGCACTGTGAGCGCTCAAGGTGACCTTGTGTATGTAAAACTCATTACAGGCTCTCATTGGAAATCTCATCCTCCTCCAGTGYCTAAAAATGAAATTTCCTTTAATAAATGATATGTCAGCCACAGGATGATATTCCAAGCTTTCTCTTCCACGTGCCGCTGCAGAGATGTTGTAAGCATACCCATAGGTTTAACACTTCCAACTAAAACCAGACAGGATATTTTCTTCTAACCTGGGATTTTAAAGGTTGTTTCTGTCTCATTGTTRCACACCTGCTGTTAAAAGCTTGTCAAATAGCTGAGAAATGCCACACTGCTCTGTTATGTGGAGTTCCTCTTGGTCCATGTYACAGAAAGGAAGGTTTGAGTCTCTCTGGCTCCATGTTGCTCTAATTTTCCTGACTTTTTCTGATGATGATTTTTGCCCATATGATCTGTGCTAGCAGAAATGTCAAGAGCAAGTATCAGCAGGTATATTTGTATTTATAGTTCCTTTTTAAAATCACACATGATCTTTTTTTTTTAATGCATATGTAATGCATGCTTACTAAGTGACACAATTTTACTGCATTACAAAAAACCATTTTTAGGATTGTCCGAAAGGTTTAATGTTCAATGACCCGTGAATGTRAAGAAAAGGTCAATTTGAAATGTTTGCCACTTTTAAAAATACCCTATCTTTGGAGGCAAAGAAAAAGTAAAACTAGACCAGCAGGTGATGCTAGGAAGTTCTTAAAGCCCTCTCACATTTTTAGGGAGAAKTGTTAATTGGAATACCTTGATTATATTTATATTTACCTTTATTATATATTATGTGGTCAGGTTGACTTAAAAACCTAAGCCACTCTTTGTGTCTGGGTAGGAAACAGAGGCAGAACAAATTCAGTGTATGGAGGAGTGACAGATGCCTCTTTTAGAGGACAGAGGAATTAGACCACGTGTCAGGTTTAGGTTTTAGGGCTAAGATGAAAAGGACATGACCCTTGCCACACTGTCTTGACCCAGCCCTGCATGTATCCGGCTCAGGGTAGGGTTTTGATGACATTTCAAGAGAAAGGTGTGATTTCAGTGGTGAACAGATTTCCACCTTTCTGATTTCCCTTGCAATGAGCAGTGCACCATTGTGAAGCTCTCAGGGGAGTGCACAGGACTCGCAGGCACGGGTTTGTGCAAGCAATTATGTGTATAAACACTTGGATCAGTTTACATGCACAAAGGAGTGTTACAACCTTCTCTAGGGTCTTTTCCTAGGGAGAACACAGCACAGTGGGGCGTTGTTCTGCTCCAGACTCTCATTCCTATGTGGATAGACCAAACATGGAAAATTTGACTACCGAAAGGAGACTGTGCTAGAAAATCAAGAGTCTGAGAAAACAGGGAGCTGCAGTGCTCAGGGATTTGCAGACTGCACTGGGTGACAGTTGTAATGGTTAAGAAATACGGCCCCACAAAAATTACAGCATTTTCCAGCGGTGACATGAGACATAAAGCTGATAAATAATCCTGTAGGAATCTACTGCCKGTAGTATTTTACTGCTATTATGAAACAATGCTGTTCAATAAAATTAAAAGGCAGGGCTATTAATTTACAAGGCGGTGTGTTGATATAGGTTACATTGATAATAGTCAGCCCAAAAATCTGCGTTCAAAACCATTTGATTTGTCCTTTGTAATCAGTCACTTACCATGACTGCCTCTAACCTTGATGTTGCTAACTTCACCAATGTATTTAGGTGACCTCTTCTGTGAAAAAGCTTCCAAAAAAACCCCAATAAACTTTCTGAGATAACCAAAGAGTTTACATGCAAAGACACTTTTTTCACAGCACATAAATTTTCATAATAATGCATGAAATCAAAATTGGAAAAAATCAAATAAAAAAGTTTGCATAAAAATGAACTTTAAAAAATAATAAATCTCTATTTGAACAGCCACCAGAGGCTGCTAGAGACTTAACCTAGCACCCTTTGCCCTCCCCTTTATTGCAAGTTTGTTGGTCTCCCTTGCAGTGGTTCCTGTCTTCAACAGCCAGAAGTGCAATGTGACACCTAGAGTCAAAATTAACTAACCTTTTTTGCTATAGCCCTTGAACAGACTTTACCAGAGCAAGAATATGAAATGTGGATTATATTCTGCTTTGTCCAATGTCAGTTAAAACTTAGCTGCTCTAAATGTGTGAGGCTGAGAAGACATTGAAGCCCTTTGGCCATATCATTATTTTTAAATCATATGTTAAAGGGTGCAGGATATTTTAACAAGGAGATAAAATTTCTACCCCAAAGAAGTTGCAGTCTCACAAGATCTAAAAAGACCCAGGTACTCTGGCTACAGGCTAAAAGATTCTTTTGTTGAAGATGCATGATAATGCAAGAAAACTTCACTTATTATTAAACATTCTCCTTTGCTGCGACTCTGGCATTTGGGGCTGTGGAGCTACTAATATTTTTCTTGTTGGGAAGGGTATTTGGGATTATGGCAGGGTAGACTTTTTCCTTCTTTCCCTCTATATTTGTTCACATTCTCTAAATCCCTTATTCAAATGRGTGAAGCAGTTCTTTTCTCTCAGGTTAAAGTCAAATCACCCACATTTCACATAGGAAGGTCTAAGATCTTGGTCTGTCACAGCAGCAGGGCACACAAGGCCATCCCAGCCCCACCAAACCCAACTTGGTTAGGGCCATGTTTTGGTGTAGCTTTAGGGCTAGCAAGAAATTTAATTTGGGGAATGCAAGCAAAGGGTGGATGGCATCTGTGTTTTTGCCATGATGGAGAAAGAGCAATAAAGAGGGAGCACAAATGCTCCTTCTCACACCCCAAATRCTACTTCTGAGCTTAGATTGGTATTAGTGATGCAGGGAGGTGCTGGCTTCTGAGAATTATCACTCTGAGCCATATGCTGCTGACTTTTGTTTRTCTAAGAAGTTATATATCTGCTGGATTTTAAGCTTCTGGTAACCACCCACATTTTTTATTCCTTTAGCTACRAGTAAATATATGCAATGATACCTCAGAGCGGTATTTTAAATGATACTTTARAGCTTTCTTCTAAGCTCCAGAATAGTTTCTGCATGTGCATTACAATAAAATAATGTGACTGAATAACAGCAGATTCATTGAAAGTGGCATAGTCTAGGTGAGGTYGTTAGCATAGCTTTAAAGTTCTTTAATGTTGCTGTAAATGTCATGTTTTTCTCCTAAACATTTTCCTTCCAGATCAATGCAGAATTACTAAATTTGATTTTAAGCAAACGGTGGCAGCACTTCCTGTTAAGTTCAACAATAAATGACAATAACAACAATAAAACATCGTCTGGCAGGATGTGATGCAGGTTATGTTCATATAACACCAATGACTGTGCATCACCATAAAACCGTCTGCTTTCCTGTTTCAGTTCATAAAAGCTTACAAAGAATTAACTCTGCCAACTGGATTTTTATTAGCTTGGCTATTGAAGTCAGAAAGCAATAAGTGTTAWTTATCTTAGGAGCGGAAGAACCCAAAGAACTTGTTTTAAGCAGTTAAATAAATATGAGTAAGGAAAAAGGAGCAGAKGCATGAAGAGCACACACAAAGATTCACCTGCTAAAACCCAGTTTGGAGAGAAGCATGCTGAGTAAAAGCAAAGCCAAGCTGCAGTGCTGATGATTCCTGCTCAGATGCCCTTCAGAGACCCAACACCAGGGGTTTTCCCATCCCTGGGCAGAGCAGGGAGTGCAGGCAGGAGCTCAGAGCAGTTATATCCCCCAGAAAGGGCCAGCAGGGATTTTTGGCTGTTAACAGTCTCACTGCGCCTGTCTAAAGCCATAAAACCTTCCTTCCTGCTGCCCAAGGAGAATCAGCAATGCCTCCCTTACTCCTGGCAGGGTGTTGTCCCACTAATGCTTTTAAAGGAGCTGCCACAACCTTCTCAAGCAACTGGTTCTAAATTTGACACTTGATAGTGTCACTTGGGTAGCTGGTTCTAAATTTGACCCTTAGAAACCTTCCTTGGTGTTTCTTGGGAACGCTCCCACTTTTGCTTGGGACCACATTGTCCCACTATTTGAGCTCGTTGCTTTGCCTTCCCCATCTGAATGTGGACAAGAGGTGATTCCCCACTCCACTGAAGATGCTTTCTGTCCTTTGTGATTTTTTTATCTTTCCTCAGAGCAAACCTTCTTCATCTTTCTGGTTAATCTCTCTATCTTCTGGCAGCTGCTCAGAAATGTGAATCTGAAAACCTGAAATATCTGAGCTGTGGCTATGTCAGGACAAGGAGAGTCATTTCACCAGAAATCCAGGCTTGATGTTTTTCTCTGCATCCCTGTCAGCTATTGCAGCAAACTGGGGTTCCGAATCAGACAGAATTTGTGTCAAGAATCATCAAATCCTATCATTTTGCAATTCCTTTATGTGTATTTATGTGGCTATTTTCTCAAAATGTAGGACCCTGAATCATGGTTATTCATATAAAAGTGTCAAGAACATTTCAATCTCTAAATCTTGCATTCAACTGAGTGGCTGGCCCCCATTTAGTCCCAAAAATCCTTTTTTTTTTGTATTGTCTGCAAATTTAATTTGAATACTCTGTCGAGACATCTAGATCAGTAAAGAAAATATTACATATRTCCAGACTCCAAAGAGTCTGCTCAAGATACCCTTTGATTTTGGCAATGGCTCATGAATAACTGTGGTTTGATTACAGTCTTCCAGCTTTGCTCCCAGCCTCTTGTGGTTCCCAGTTGGAAGATGAACGTGTCATTCAAAACACTTCTGAAAGCCAAGTTATGACATCTTTTGCTTCCCTTCCATCCCAGTGTTTCCATGTCACATGAGGCAATTAGGATTGGCAAAAGAAAGACTTGTCAGAATAATACACGTTTCATTTTGCTTTATTTTTCCCCCCCACTTATTCTGGGTACCTAAAATAGTTGGCTTGATGGTTTCTTTCCCTACAATTTTTCTGAAACTGAAACTAAGCAGCAACTCTCTGGCTCTTTCCCCCTCCTTTCAGAAGTGTGGGCACTGCATTTTCCTTCTTTAAGAATCTGGCACTCACCCATCTTTTGCAAATTCAGCACCGYAATTACTGATGGCTTGTGAGGTTCCCACCAGCCAGCTTTGGAAGCAAACCAAGGGTGAAGTTCAACACACTAAGCAGATATTAAATATAGTTCTTATTTAACCATTTCACCTGAGGGCTGAGATCCTGCCTCTTTTTTTTCCAGTCACATCCAACACTCATATTGGAGTCAGTTTGGGAATCAAAGATTTTTATCCCCAATATATCATATTAATTTTAAATGTATTTATGAAAGAAAGAATGCTAAAGAAAATCACRTCTGGTGTTTTATGATAAYGAGGGAGAACAAAATGAGGTGGCTKCTGCATTGTCACCTCAAAACAGAGGAAAAACTGTCATGACAGACACTCTTTTGTCTTTCACTGTGCATCCTGTTYAATGCACAGGGGTCAGACTCACTGGGTTAGAAGATAAAGAGGCACTGCTGAACGAGTCCCATCTCTGCTCTCACAGGGAGATGCTCACACTCTCACTGAGCAGTGAAGCTCTTTGGTTGTCAGCCCCAGTAATGCTGCCCTTTTTTATGAATATTGTTAAAATATTGACCAGCCTCTCTTATTGTCAATCATTCAAAATCTGATTTCAAGCCTTCTCCTGGTTTCAACTATGGCTATTTCTTGCTGGAAAGCTCCAGCATCTTTCTGCATGTGGTTTATCTCCCTGAAAAATTTCTGTTGGTATATATAGTTACTGGAGAATTTTTCAGAAGAAATGGTTTAGAGAAGAAAAAACGCATGAAAAAGAAAAAGTTACCCATTCACAAACCCCATATGTATATATAYACACACACACATTTATATATTTAGGCAAAAGCCCTTTATGAAAGAGTTTCATCCTGAAAGGATGTGCAAGGATTATAACACAGGTTGTTAAAATGGGCGACTTCAGCTTTTGCAACAGTATTTATTTAACTACATCATAACACCTCAAATTCCCTTTCTGCGCTGTGAACCCAAACAGTTAAAGAAATATTCTAACAGTGTCCTTGCTCCAGAGAGCTTTTCTTTAAATGTTGTTTAAAAAGAGAAGAACTTGTTGTTGTTCTGCAGAGAAGAATGCTGGAGGAATGCAGACACACAGGAGRATCTCTGCTGAGCTTGTTGGCTGTTTCAAGTGCTTCACTCCATTTTTCATTCCTATTTCCACAGACACCTTGGGCTAATGTGGGTCCTGAGACAGCAGAACTTCAAACATTCCTGGGACCTACCCACTGCCAGTTCCACCATTCCCAAAAACATAAACAGTATTCAGGGATGGATGTGAGCTCAAAGTCTTAGCAATGTAAAAAGTTGATTAAAGCTGGATTTGGTTAAATTGTATCCTTATACCTCCTGCCACTGTAAATAATTTTTATAGAAAATCAGGAAAAAATAAAATATTTACAGTTATTACTGAGAGAAAATGTGGTCAAGAACTTTGTCACCTCTCAAAGGAACGATCCCATTTTCYATGAAAGCAATCTTGTTACTGCCTGTTTGGTACAAGAACAGTCTGAGTGTTTCAGGGTAAAAAAGAGGAGCCAGGAAAGGTCACAGGCCCGGCACTAAAGGAAGGCACATTTGCCCATAATGTTCTGGAGGCGTTCAGGAACAGTTCAGTGTGATATAGTGGCAGGTCCTGTCGTGCTGCCAAGGACAGTGTAAGTTGTTGGTCTCTTAGGCTGGAGCTGACACAGACCAGTATTTCTCACCAGTAAATAACTTCATTGTGTAGCACAGGAAAAAAAAAAAAAAAA
>NW_026623912.1:52365-78593 GCF_030028575.1 Malurus melanocephalus | reverse complement strand
GCTACGTTTAGTTCAAGAGCTGTAGTGAAATATTGAGCTGCACAGGACTGGGGGAAATAGCTCAAAATAAAGTATGGTCGAAGTTCTCCAACACTTTCCATGCAGAGCTTTATGTTACATTGAAACCTACATTTRGTGCTATATTTTAAAGTTACTTAATCTATTTCAGACCCCTAGATTGATGACTCAGTTATATATAACAGCTGTGGTGAATGAAATACTCATTTTTAAAAGCTGGTCAAAATTTAGTAAAAAATTTCAGTCAAATTGTGTTTATGAAAAAAACATACCTCTATATACAGTTCTGATGTATTGTTTGCATAATCAGGAAAATTAAAATATWTTTTTCCTACTTAATATCTACATATTTCAATCTGCAGTTCATTGCATGAGTATTAAGTATAAGTAAAGGAAATCACAAGACTGAGAAATGAACCTCTCCTATAGAGATGCAAATCTGGGGCGATGACTTTGAAATCAGACAATGTTACTTGTGAGCATCACTCTTTTTTTTATTTGCTCTTTGTTGATAGTATTAAGATGAATGTTTTACCTGTCCACTGAGTTTCATTACTGAACAATCCTGCCCTGTATTGCTTCCCTAAATCATGGGAGAAAGAAGCACCACAACACTTTCCTCCAGAAGAGGGATAATGTGGCTATAGACCTCCAGGTTTTAAGACAGGTATGAAACTCCAGCCTGAGCCTGTGTGATCGGCCTCTGTAGGACGCTTTCAGAATAAACAGAGTTATTTATGGCTTGCTAAAGAAACAAGGGAATAATAGAAGAAATAGTAAAATTGCTCTGAAGCAATTTATTGACTCCTGTGAAAATAACAGGACGTAAGAAAGGTGAGAAGAAGTGAGAATAATGGAGGAAGGGAATAGGAGGTGGAAATAATTTTAAGTTATGTATRCAATAGTTTCCTGGACTCTGTAATTGTCTGGGGGGAGAGAGAATTGCAATCTGATTCATATCTAGTAGCCTTTTTTGTGCTTTGGACTTGGCCCAAGCAATGATTTGAGCACAAAAATATTAAGCTAGCATCTGCCTCCTGAGCATCTACAGGTAGTTTGGTTCTGCAGAAGATAGGAGCTCCCTTCTGTCCAGCATATCTAGGGATATATGAGGCATTTATGGCTTAAAACACCAGTGTGGGGATTTTTTACACTGTGGCATATTCAGTTTCTTTTGTAACCTCATTTGATTTAAATATGTGAAGGCAGAATCCAGCTGTTTGGATTTGCAGTGAATACAGGAGTATCTTTCTGAAAAATTGCTGGTGGATGGACWGATTYRCTTGAAARTTAAAGAAAATATTCATCCTCTTGRGTAATTCAGCACCTACTGTCAGTCAGCTTGTTCACTTGAGCTATATTGACAATTARGAGGAGATATGGATGATTTCAAATTCCTTGGAGACCAGCTCCATTAATTTCTGTGGCTGCAWCTGCATCTGAGTCCACTTTTGTCCTTTTTCTGTAAACATGAGAGCTTCTCTTGACTTAAAGAAGTGGATAGAATTCCCTGTGGATTTGCAGTCAGAAAGGCTGCTGTGGGCCATTGTTCTGAGTAAATGCTGGGGATTTTGGTGTTTGTTTCTTTGAGCCAGTAGGAATTGGATCCCTGATAAGAATGCCAAAAAGGGAAAGTAGCCTTAAGAATGGGTGTTTCTGCCTAAAAGCAGAATTTGAAAACCATCTTGTGCTTTGGAGGAGGTAGGACAGGAGCCTGCAGCTGGAAAACCTGAAGGAAAAGAAGGAAGGGATTGAGAAAGCTGTTCAGATCCCACACCCACAGAGTGGGTCAGGATCCTGCCAAAGATCCTGCCAAAACCAGCTTTGATGCCACCTGGATGATTCTAAACATATGAGAAACAAAGGCCACATAGAAGTTAAAAACTTTGGCAGAATGTTGTTGAGATTTTGGAGTAGATTTGGGCAGCAAGAGTCAATCTTGGGTTCTCTGCTTTTGTTTGAGAGAATCAGTTCCCTCTTCTTGTGTCCACTGCGTTCCCTCACTCCTTAGTTCTTCCTTTTGTTTAGGGAATCAGTTCCTGAGGGGATAATAAAAAAAAACCCAGCAATTTTACTTGTGTGTTTGAGCGGCTTCTCAAATTTTCTTGATGTGCCACCTCTTCTTGGTGACTAGAATTGGTTGGTGTTTGGGAAGCAGAAGCATTATAACAAATTTGGGGAACAGCTTTCCTCACCACCCTAGGAAATGGGTTGGTTAATGGAGAGAAGAATGAGATTTTCGAGTTCTGCAATGAGTCAATGCTCTGTTTTTGCAGCAGATTGGTGGAATATATATTTTTTTTCACAAGAATGGGTTGGAATTGTGATTGAAAAGAGTTCCTTATGCTTAAACGGACAAAATGAATGAAAGGCTCTCATGTAAAGAAAGGAGAAATGAAGTGCTGTATTTTGACACTAGTCTTTGCTCTGTCTCTGTGCAAACTATTTATTCACATCTGTGCAATGCTTTAGTCCAGTCTATTGGTTTTTCAGAATCCAACAATTTTTTTAAAAAAAATTATTTTTATTTCACCATTAATTTTGGTGAAATTTTAGCTAGAAATCTGATAGCCTATGTATAGGCCAGATTTCCTTAACAGTTCCATTTTCTTATACCCTAATATAACTTGGACAGCAGATATGTAAATTGTATTTAAATAACACAATTTCTCTGAATGTCTCTGAAAAATCTTCAAAGAGAAAGATAAATTAATTATACAATAGTTCCTTTGTCATAGATAGCTATTTTAWTATTCATATGATCAAGATGACCTGGCTGTCGTGTACATACTGATCAGGAAATTCGCTTTCATATGGCACATACATTTTCTGAGAAATTCCAGCTTTTTCATAGCAAGTAGAAGCTACTTTTAGTTAAAAGGCATTGTATTTGCATTTGACAAAATATTTCACTGCAAAACAGAAGAAAAACTCCACCTAGGTATTTTAATCCCTTTCATTTTGATAAAATTTTCCTTTCTTTGGGTTTTATTTTCCTTTTTTTCTTTGCTTTTATTTCCTATTTAAAAGTTAAGCTATTTTTCTCCTTAAATGTGAATTTTACTTTTCAATTTTTTTTTTTCATTTCTTAATGGAATTGACTTGTCACTGCTGTGTTCTGCAATGAGCTTTGGTCAGTCCCTCAGGCTGAGCACGCAGGCATTAACACAGCAGGTAAAAGTTTAAGTGGTGCTGAGAGTCTGAAGGTTTGCAATCAGTAAAATCCAAGTCAGTCAATGAGTCCAGAAATAGCAGATTGCTTTGAAGTACCATAATTAATTCTGCACAATCTCACTTGTTCCRTTTCTATCAAAGATTAAAAAGTTTCCTGTGTCTTCTCAGGAGTGTGTTATCTTCTGCTGGAAGAGTGGACTGAGAATCAGGTTTTGATTTATTTTCCTGATAAGACTTCCACCCCCTAAAGATTGAATGCACAAGATTTTTTGGTGTAAACTAACTTGAAATGATCTGTCAATATAATTCCAATGATATTCCWCAATGTCATGCTTTTAAAGGAAAATATAATAAATTTGGTATGGCCTCTCTTGTGGTCCCATTGTGAGCAGGAGAAGAAATGTCAGCCTTTTTTATTCTGAGTCTGGAGSGAGCAGTGAGGAAATGCCCCTTATCAGGAATAGATATGGAATGGATTTATGACAAGGTAAAGATCAATGTCAGCCAAAGGCAGGTATTGTAAGTTATCACATTTTAGGTCATTACATTATGACACAAAATATTTGTACATTGTAATATAGAAATTTCAGCTTTAATCTTTTTAGCTGTAGATATAATTTATGGTAGAAAAGAAATTTAAGATTATCAGATCCAACTSTTTGGTTAATATTGCCCAAGTCYACCACTAAACCATGTCCCTAARCACCACAACTACACATCTTCTAAATACCTTCAGGGAYGGKGACCCAACCACTTCCCTGGGCAGCCTGTTCCAATGCTTGACAACTCTTTTCATGAAGGATTTTTTCTTAATATCCAATCTACCCCTCCCCTGGTGCAACTTGAGGCTCTTTCTTCTTGTCTTGTCAATTGTTGATTGGGAAATGGGCCAATCCCCACATGGCTACACTCTAATTTCAGGGAGCTGTAGAGAATGACAAGGTCACCCCAAGCCCCTATTTCTCCAGGCTGGACACCCCCAGCTTCCTCAGTGGCTCCTCAGGACTGGCCCCAATGTTTAGCCCTGGGGAATACCCCTGGTGTCCATCCCCAGCTGGATGTGACTCCACTGCCCACCACTCCCTGGGCCTGGACATTTGGTCAGTTTTTTAGCCAGCCAAGACCACACCTGTCCAAGCCATGAGMAGTTGGATTYTCCAGGAGAATGTGTGGGAAAWGKTGTCAGAAGCTTTACKAAAATCTCAGTATATGACATCCASAGCCTTTTCCTCATCCAGTAACCRGGYTGTCTTGTCTTAAAATGAGATCAGGTTGGTCAAGCAGGACCTGTCATTCCCCAGTCCATGCTGGCTGGACCTGGTCCCCTGGCTGTCCCATACTTGTCATATGTGATGTCACCAAGGTCAGACAGACAGGGATTAATTCCCTGGATCCTCCTTCTGACCCTTCGTAAATGGGCATCACATTTGCTGAGCTCCAGACACCCTGGGCCTCCCTGCTTAGCCAGGACTGCTGGTAAATGATGGAAAGTGGCTCAGTGAGCTCTTCTGACAGCTCCCTCAGTGCCCTTGGGTGGATCCCATCTGACCCCATAGAYYTGTKTGTGTCTGAGGGKTTACTGACAGGTGACAGCAGGRCACTGATCACCTCCCCTTGGATTATGGAATATTCTACTCCCCATCCCTGTCTTCCAGGGTTGCTGGGCACTCAGAGAACCACCGTGTTTAATACTACTATTAAGTAGTAAGGCAAAGACAGCATTAACTACCTCATCCTCATCTTTTGYCACTGTGTTTCCCCCCACATCCMATAATGGATGGAGCTTTATAATGATGTTGACCTTTCACTTGCAAGAATCAGGGATTGGTATCTTTGCTCTGTTGCAGAAGTTTTTATATATGAGCCAGTACAAACTGAACAGTCCCTGTTGATCCTTTAATAGAAATTTTTCTCATTCATAATGRCATTTTACCATTTTTCCACTGTTATGTTTGGTAGACTGACATGTGTCATCATTTATCAAGCTCTGGGTGAAGACAACTTTGCATTTAAAAAGTATTGGTGCATAAAAATCTTTATGGTGCCAGTCTATTTAAATACCCTGGATGTATATATCAGACAACACAGAAACTTAGAGTCAGTTCACATCTTCTTGCTGCCAGAAGTAGAACATTAGCTTATAAGGAAGATAAATACTGTGCTGCTTTCTCGCTTGCTGTTGTGTCTCTATAGCTTCCTGCCACAGGCTAATTTCCATGTCTTCCAGCTGAGCCATTCAGTTTCAGATCTGGGATGGCAGAAATTAAAAATTCAGCCTCCACTGCCTTTTTTGTTTACTTAGACAAACAAGCAAAACATAAAATAAAGAGCAATTTTCCTCCTCCCAGCAAAGCACTTGAGTGCAAACTTGCTTTACATTGACCTCAGTGAGACTTAGAAATTCTTAAGAGCTTTGATTCRGGGCCTCTGTTCCTAATCCTTGTTGAATGCAAATTTCTCATTGACTGAAATAGGGTAGGAGGAAACTCTTAATCGCTTACAAAAATATTACAGAAATAGCTTGAAACACTGCACAAAGCCACTCTGTGCTTATGCAGCTACATAATCTTGGGCCATTACTTTAAAATATGACAGTGTTTTGTTTTCATAGTGGAAGCTGCAGAAGCAGCTCTGTGCATTGCTCATATAAATGGAAAACTGTTCTGAGCAGTACTGCGTCTTTGTTCTGCTGGTTCTCAGAATTAGTTGGATTAGTTACCTCTACTTCCAGGCTTAAAAGCTTGAAGACTATTCCAAATTAACATATTCCTTGATAATTTCTATTCTTTGTTAACCTGGTCTTTATACAAATACTTTAAACATATTTCAGACATTGAAATGTGCAATACAGTAAACATGGTTTTGCCAGACCTAGATCAAAAATCCAATGCTGTCAATGGAAACTTTTTATGATAGAGTGAATAAACGTCTTCTATGATMCTACTGAATGTGGGAACCTATTTTGGTATGAACCTGTGAGACCTGGAGCATGCATCAGTTAGCCTTGTCACCAGCACCAGTGCAGAACTGCAAACAGTGGGATTGCTCAGCTCTTAAAGCTGGAGCATATTCAAGCATATGCCATCGGACCACATGATGAAATCTCCATTTTTCTTTAAAGTGCAGTTTAAAAGCGAGTTTCTCAGCTGTCCCMACTTCCTGCTTTGCTCTTCTGGTGTCTGGGAATGGGTGTCTTCATTGGAAATGAGCAAATCCTGCCTGAGGTGGGCATCCCAGGGCACTTTTACTTCTCCTTTAGATTTAAAGGTGTCAACCATTGCAACTTTGGACTGATTGGCTCATGAAGGGAGAGAGRATTCTCAGTCCTGATGACCAGACTARACCCAGTCKGAAGTAAAATTTTGAAGACTGTGCMTRGTGATGATRYAGGGYCCTCAGCACYAATATTTTCTGTCTGCTAATACATTCCTATTAGGTTGATGATTTCCTAGTCTAAACACAGCCCTGATAAGGCTTTAATTTTGTAAAAAGCCTTTCTTGTGCAAGTCTTTACCAGATATCTGTAATATTTTTAGAAAAATAAAGAAAAAAATGCCAAACTTGAAATRAAYRRGTAGATACCTCTCATTTTTCATACCTCATACATGAAGTGAAAAACTTCACTGACAAAACAAATTAAATGGAACACAGTGAGGAAGTTACGGAATATTAGTTTCTAATGGATATGTTCATGGCATTTGCCATTGTCATGCTCTTTTGTTCAAAAAAATCCTCAACCAAACCTTGAGCTAAACACATTGCAATGCTCAGCACGTCACTGAAAGTAATTACAGATAATGAATGAATATGGCATCTCAGTTTGCATCTTGACCTAGTTCTTAATGCAGAGCAGGCTCTTGCAGTGCTGTTCTCTGAGAGCAGAGGTCTGTGGGCCTTTGGCRTGTCTTACCCCACTTCTGCAGAGATTCAGAAAGGAAAAGCTCGTGTATTCTGTATAATCAACAGATCTGAATTTCTTGAAGGAACTTGTGCATCAATAACTTAGAAATTTTCAGATTAAGTAAATGGAAAGCTTCTGATATGGACAACATCATTTCATAAATTTGATAATTGCCTCCTGTTCTTTTTACATTGGAATGTAAGATAATATAAATCAAAATTGAAGTGTGAAGTTTTCTGAAGTGTTATGGGAGTTTTCTGCTCGAGCTTGGACGACAGGCTCTGCAGCTTTATGCAATCCTTTTCTCTGGCTTTGCATAGCTTCCTGTTCTCCCTGCTATTTTGTGCTCTCACCATCTTGGATGCGTTTTGTTGAAATTCCAATTAAAAGAAGAGTTAAGTCCTCATTCTCAAACACATTCAAGGCCTGGAAGTTAATCTCTTAAGTAGTTCCAAGTTTGGTCCACAATGCCTGCATTCCTCTTGTTTCACATTTTTTTTCCCATAGAAAATGTGGTGAATATAGAGTGATCAAATGGCCCAGATTCAGAGAAAATCCATTTTCATTGTGATGTCTTCACATCTCAGGGATTTCATCAAGTTGTCTTTTACACACCTATTTTGTTATGATCTCGAATACAAACAGCCCAAACTCAGCTGAAAAAAAAAATATTTTCATCAATCTGCTCGCTAATAAAGYTTGCAAGTTACTGTACCTATAAAATCAATATCTAACGATGTTGTGCAGCAGGACATTAAATATGGCACGGCTTTAACCATCCAACACAATATAAAGATACTGTTATGTGTCTGGTGGGTACCTTGTTTAATGTCTGGTGTCATTGGGAGTGCCCTAAGGGCTGTGCARTTCCACCAACTCTGTCTCAGAAATGTGCAGCTGTGTTAAAAATAGTGCAGGTGCATGGAACATCTGTAAGCATTAYAGAAATCTAAAGGACAGTGCTCTGTAACCTCAACTGGCAGTGTTAATCAATCAATTGATTGCTCTTTGCCTTATTTTCCCCTTCCCAGCTTTTGCTCAAAGARGTCCCTCTTCCTTTGTGTTTGTGTCAGGGTTCAGCTGGAGACCTTGGGCTTTATATGAGCACTGGTGCAATGCACATCTTCCAGTGTGCAGGGGAAAAAAAGAATCTTTAAGTACAAGAAAAAGGAGCACATTAGATAAGCTCAGAAATGTTAGATAAATCAGTGGTGCAGTCTTTGTTCATGCATTCGCTGCTGCTTTTCCACCTGGAAAATAATATAGCAGAATTGGAGTACATTTGTGCATGTCAAAGAAAATGAAAAATGAGTCAATGAAAACAGCCAGAGAGGGGTTTTAGATTAGGATTGATTACTTGGAAAAAAACCCAATAACAAGCCTGAAAAAATACATATAGAATGACAAATGACAYGGTGAAAGGAAAGCAGGAGCTTCGTTTCTTCTGCTTTTGCTATGCAAAAAAAAAGGTGAAAGAGTGTTAGATGAAAAGCAGGAAATTTCAGCATGATAAAGCAAACTCATCTCCATACAGTGTGCAGCTAGAGTGGAGAACCATTACCACAGGAAATTAAGGCCAAAGCCTCTCCTGAAGCAATCAGTAAAGGTATATGGGTATCAAGGGTATGATGATAGCATTTTGAAAAAGGATATTAATCCTCTTCTATAAGGACATGAGACACTAGAGTGGTACCTAATAAGATTACCACACCATTTCTGCTGCATATTTCTTATAATTCCTCACTCACTGCGATCCCTCAAGAATCTAAAGCCTCATGTTTTGAGGTGTGACAGAAAGCCAGTCTTCTGCAATAAGTGCATTTTATTATTCTGTCATTTSGGATTTATTGCTGATGCAAATGCCTCTCTTTTTGCAGAGCCACAGCTGCATTTCATGGTGGGGCAGATTTGGCAACCCTTTACTGAAAAGGTGTTCTGCTCCTGTTTTACCTGCATGCTGCAAAACTGGAGATGCTTTGCAAGATAYGACTCTCCTGCTCAAAACTCATTTCAGCTGATTGCATTGAAGCCATATGCCCAAGGCTGTACATAAATGTGAATTTAGGATTTTTTTCTGAACAGCTGAAAAATAATCTCCTGTGTTTAAATGTCTTCTTGCTCATTCYTGCCAGTATTTTGCACATTTGCCAGAAGATGGGAGTTTGCATTCTGTGTGCTATGTGCTGAAAGTCATGAGGAAGACAATGCACAAGATTTGCTGTTGATGCCATTTTAGTTTCCAAAAGTAGAAGAACTTTAATTACCAAAGGGACAGAAATGAATATGCCCCCTTTGCTGTGTGAGTGCCATAATCTTGACACCGTGACTGGGGAGTTATTCACATTTTTTTCTGAAGTCTGTCTCTGATTTAAATTTTGTGCAGTTTAAGTATTTAGTATTTAAGTAAGTGTATTATACAAAACTGAAGTATTACATGAAGGACACATGCAAATCCTTTGCAGAAGAAACCTTTGTTTTTTCCTGTGTTTCATTCTGCTGTCTCTGAGCTGCTGCTTTGCTGTCTTGATCTGATRCCTGTATGTACAATTTGAAGTTTATGTAAATAAAGAAAGTAAGTTTCAGTGCACCTTTGTCCCAACTTTTCTCTGCAATGCTAGGTTTAGTAGAAATAAATTATTTAGGATCTGAATTTGTTGCATGCAAGCAGAATGGGAAAAATTCCTACCCTTGGTGACAGAGAAAGGTCAACACCTGGTATAATAGAAAGAGTTGTTTCTAGCAAATAGTGCAAATTTCTTAGAATACTGCAGAAATGTGATTTATTATTAAAAATTACTTCAGTAACATGAATTTGTAAACTTACTGGGGGTAATCTTGTGCTATTCTCCTTCCCTTCAAAGTTCTTATTCCTCATTGCACATAACCTGCTGCAGGAGAAAAATATCATAACCATCRAAGWCCSCAGATTCCCAATGAGCATTGCTGGKGTATTGTGCAGTTCTGTCACTATTTCTGGTTGCTGAGCCTTCCTATGATTTCAGTTATAACAGAAATATCAGGCTCTGTTTTTTCTCCTGAAGATTGATTGCCAAGGAGAGCTCTCAATGGCTGTGCACTTTTCCATCTGACAGCAATTGCAATGTAAAAAGAGCACCCACAATGGCATCAGAGGGTGCAGTGGTGGCAATAACCTGGCAATAACAGCATACTGGACACATTTTTATTTGTAAGGCTTCTACCAGCACAAGGTCAGAAATAAAACACCAACAAGAAGCCAATAATATAGATGAGTACGGTTTAAAAAATCCTGATAAAGTGGAATGCAATTTGATATGTGATGTGCACTATGCAACCATTTGTTCTTCAGCATTCTCTCTTGCTGTGAGTGGAACAGAAAATATTTGGTAGAATAAGACCCTAAAGATCTTAAAAAAAAACCCCAAAAAACCAACCAACCTATATAGTAAAAATTTAATATGACAGTGAAGAATAGTGCTTCCCAGTGTAAAAAACCTCCCTGTCATACATGAGAAGTAAAATGCTATATTGGAATAGATAAAGTCAAAGGGCAGAAATACACGCATTGGCAGGTTATCTGGTGTCCACTTTTGTTGTCCTTTCTTTTTCAAGTGGTCCTGACATGATTTTTTTTTCAGATATATGGTAGGAAAACTTTCTGCAGTCACAAAAACACTTGAAATACAAAAAGCCTTGTGCTGAAAAAGCAGGTTATAAAGAATACCGTAGAAGTTGAGTTTTTAGAACAGATACATTATAAATAAATGTATTTTTCAGCATTTTCTGACAATTAGAAGACAGGTAGGGAAAGTCAAATTCTTCATCTGGAAAAACAGAGGAGCAGCTCTTTTTACCTCAGAGTGCACATGATGTGCTTATTCCCTTATCRGCTGYGGGGAATGATCATCTTCAGTGTTCCTTAAAAAATYCACATCTAGTTGAGTGCATATCTAGCACTTTTGCTCCTGAAGTAAGAGCTCTGTGATCTGGAAACAAGCTGATTATCTCATCCTTCTAATAATATACTTCAARTACTAAATTATGTATCATTTCCCTCTGATTATGAATTTGAAAGTATATGCTTCTATGTTGTMTTTG
This sequence comes from Malurus melanocephalus, assembly GCF_030028575.1. Classification (NCBI taxonomy): domain Eukaryota; kingdom Metazoa; phylum Chordata; class Aves; order Passeriformes; family Maluridae; genus Malurus; species Malurus melanocephalus. Next base: position 67,423 of record NW_026623912.1, on the reverse strand, counting down.
TGCTTATTGTGTTACATTCCCCTGAGTACTTTGCAAGCAAGATATAAAGTCAACTATTAATTATTAGTATTGCAATTAGAAGAATCACAATGAAACTAAATATCATGGAGAGTGTAATGAGTATAAAAAAAAAAAGAGAGTGACTATAGATCCAAGTTTTTATAGAGGTATGTGTTCCTAAGCTGTCTGAAAACGTGTCTTCTAAAAAACAACTTTTTGATGAGTGGCTGCCATTTTCAATGCATCTTGCAAATCAGGARAGTATATAAATCAGAATGAGAGTGGTTATGTTATTAAAACATAAGCAGAACACATAATGTTTTTTCTATCCCAATATTTTGCTCTTCTAAACTCTCCTGCTCCCATTTCCTCTCATAAATGAGTGCCTGACAATGTCTAAAATCTGTGCAGGATCAAAGGCTCTGAATTTCTGCATCCAAAACATTTGGGGTTTGTCTCAGTCTTTGCCTTCCTGTGCTACTGAAATGATTCCTTACTCTGTATGGTATATGATGGGAAGAGTCTGTATAACTGGAAAGGGGCACATTTTGATTTTGCAAATGCCTAAACTGTAGTTATCCTAGAGAATGTTGCTTTTAGAGGACAAAGATATTAAATATTTGCAGGAAAAAAAAATTGAAATTGAAAAGCCAGGCAACCAAATACCACAAGTTAATCTGGAAAATCCTAAACTCATCCAAAATTAYCAAAGAAAATACTTACTAGTTTGAGCATGGTAGGCAAGTCTCTATGTATTCYGTTGTTATCTTGCCTTAAAGAGCTTTTTGAGATCTTCGCAGAACGGGAATTCTTTGGTCTTCTGGAGGAACATTGAACTAAATATTTTATTATTTGAAAGTCAAGACAAAATTCCAAGTTAAATCTTTTCAGAAAGTGAACATAGTCCATGAATGCTTACCTATTTATTTGTAAATTTCCATTAAAATAATGGATAATTTGACATTCAAAAAGCAGTACCTTTGGCAGGTGTGTACCTGCCTTCTCAAAGTTTCAGGTTAGTACCTCTTGCTTGCAATAAAGTGACTTCTGGATCCTTTGGTAGCTCAGAATTCAGAGTAAAATGTGAKTTTATKCCAAAGGCARGAGGCTACTGAGGATCACACCTGASCCTGATGTCACAGCTGCTAAACCTGGGTGTAGAAAACCCAGAGGAATTGAAGGGGGTGGGAGTGTGGGGATGTGTGTGAAGGAGTTGAGCCCAAATTACTCSTGGACTGTTTCCCACAACCAAATAAATCCTTTTGTTGTGTCTATTAATTTCTGAGRCCACTGAAATGGAGCAGCTCAGTGTTCCTGGGAATGCTGGGTGTGGATTCACTGCAGTGCAGGCAGAGATCAATGYCTGAGCAGCTGTGACAGCCTCAGGTGTTTGTCCCACTAAGGAGCATTTTCTGTGTCCCTCGCTTCTGCCACAGAGGATTTTGTCCTGATGAGGACAATTTTCAACCACATTTTCCCCCCTTGTCTTTCTGTGTCTCTGCTGCACCAGGAATGCAGGAGGCATCACAGATCTCCATCCTTGCAGGGAATGTCTCTGAAGAGCCCCTGTGGGAGCCCTGGGGACACAGCCTTGGGTGGGGACAAATCACAGGTGACACTGTGCAGCCTCTGAAAGGAACAGAGCAGGAATACCACTGAGTATGGGGGAAAGGGATCCCAAAGGTTTGTACTTTGTACACTCTCTAAGTGTTTGGGACCTTCCAGACCTGCTTGAAGTGGTTCCAGTGTGGCATCATGCTCTGTTTGGGGAGAAAGAAAGGTTCAATAAAGTGTAGAGCAACAATTTCTGCATATTTTTGAGGGCAGCAACAGAGGTGTGATTATATCTGACTTTCTCGCAGGTATTATTATTCATAATTATTATTGACAAGGCAAGTAAGGAACCATGGCAACCAAGGGCAGCTTATTGAAAGCTATTTTTGCCTGTGTTTTGATTTCCCCACCTTTTCCTTTTATTTTATTTCTCAGTGCATATATAACCTTTCCAGCAAAATTGATCCCTCTGAATCAATGCCTCCTCATGCCTAATAGTGCCTTGGTAACCTAATCAGCCAAGAGCAGCTCTTCCTGCATTTTCCTGCATGTTTTAATAACATGTCTGTGCGCCTAGATCATCTTCTGTGAGATACAAAAGATAAAACAAATATGAAAGGATGTTAATCTTCTGAAGATTTTGTACAGGAAAAAAATGTGTTTTCATAGCGGCATAATACGGTTGTCTATGCTTGTGGAGTTATTTATGAGCAGCCTGGAGAGTTTTGCTTTGATGTGTGAGAGTGTTTTGGCCTGTGAAATCTTCTGAAGTGGACACGAGAGTGTTAATGAAATAACTTGCACGAGGGAGGAAACATGAAAGCAGAATGTGATCGAGTTTGCTTTGCACATCTGTGTCAGTGATGAGAAGAAATGCCCATGCTACCTGGAGCCTGATAAGGAAATGGAGTGATAAGGGTCAGCTGGGCTCCTGAGATGGGGGAGGGGGTCACAGTGGAGGAGAGTTCAGCAAACAGGACCATTCAGAGCTCTTTGCTTACAAACACAGCAATCCAGGTGAGGGAAGGGGGAGGAAATAATGCATTCCCTTGACTTTTGCCCTGATTGAAATATTCTGCCAGTGTTTAAGTTTAAAAACCCCCAAAGTTTAGATTCAAACTGGAGAAGAGACTCGTGTGTAGCTGTGCAGAGCTGCACAAGTGTCTGTGCCTGACAAACCCCTGCTCCTACAGACACACACCTGAACTGCCCAGTGTGAGCTGCAGATCTGCTCCAGAGCACAGAGAACAAACACCTCTGGGTGATGAGCAGAAGATAAATTCTCTTTATTGATGTCTTCTTCCTATAAGCCAAGGGACTGCTTATAAGGTACTATCTGGGCTGGGYATGAAAAGTTTCAAACTTTCATCTTATCAGTTGACAGACAAACTCTTTGCTCTGTGAGAAAAGCTAAACTAGGGCTGAAATGGTGTTTGAAGGACAAGAGAGTACAGAAAGAAGTTCCCATCAAGCGAAACAGCTTAATTTTGCCTATTTGGCCTCTCTGCTTTTGAAATGGGATATTTCTATTATTGTTCACAGATTTGAATGCATAAATATTATCTGATGATTGGGAAAGGAAATTGCTTTTGGTAGAGCAAGTGAATGGAAAAGGGTAGAGGACTACCAGCTGATAGAGTGGCAAAAAGGCTTTGCTGTGAATGTGGAGGAGGAAATACTGAACAAAAGAAACAGAAAAGAACTACAAACAGACTCCTGTGCCACTGGAATGAGGGTTCTGGGACAAACTGGACCTGTGTTCAGCCAGAAAACTGTTCAAAAAACAAATTCAAAACCAAATGGAGGCTGCAGACACAGATAACATTTGTGTTATGAGTAATGAACTAGGAGAAAAGAGAGCACACAAACCAAGGTTTATATTTGTGCATATGCACTAATGCCATTTTTTCCCGTGAGGTAGAGGCCCAGTATGTGAACAAGTAGCGTTCTGTAATCAGTAAAGAAAAAAAAAATTAAAAAATTCAATACTTCGTTTGGATGCATCACTGCTTGCCTCCTTTTCCTATTTAGATTTGCATAGATGGGAGTAAACAGTAAATTAAACCACACCAGGGTGAGGAATATGACTCCCTGTGCTGCTCAGGTCTTACAGCAGCAGCCAGCATTGTTTGAGCTGATGGCCATGGTGCTTTGGGGTGTGTTCAGCACACACAGGWCATTCCATCCCAGCTGGCCCCAGTGCCAGAGAACATCCCATGATCCACTCACATGAATATAGACAGTGCCAAAGGTGCAGACAGCTTAAAATCCAGCATTTTTGTGGGGTTTTTTTGTTCCTGATGCTCACTTCAGCTATTACCTTAAAACAGTTTAATTAGCTTGCTGCAAGTTAATTCCATAGAAGTGCTGGGAAAGGTAGAAAAGTTTACTGCTGTGTTGATGGTGTGAAGGTTAAGAAATATTGACTTAAAATGCAAGAAAGGACGGTTAGGTTAAATACCAGGAAAATATTTCTGGAGGCAAACAGAGCAAGGAGGTCATATTAGAAAAGACTCAGGAGAGCTCCTCACCARGGATTTTTTGAATACATTGGATATGTATCTGTCAGGCTCACAGCTTTCCTGATGCTGYTTGTCTCACTGGCCCTCTCTGTGTCCAAGGTTGGCATGACAGAATGCTCATCAAACCCAGGAGAGCTTCTTTATTTGTGCATTCTGTCATTATGTTGGAAAAACCCACTTGGCTTCTGGAGGAGGTATGGATAAAGTAGAGGAGAGGACCAATATATGATCATATAAATAAGTACTATTTAATAATTTAAAAGCTGGATTTATGTGGTGTCATCTGAATGCTTGACTTAGCAGCCTTAAGATTTTTTTTCAGCTTGTACTTCAGCATGATTTCCTAAACTCACCCSTTATTTCACCTCACATAAGAAATTCTCCAAATTCTGTAAATTCTTTTGACCTCTCCAGTTATGATTATTAGTTTAATGATACATAGTTGGTAAATTGCAATATAATCAAAGTAGATTTGCTGGACTCATCATCATCATCARCATCAGTTAGCCTTTGGGTTCCATGCCTGTTTGCTGAGCATGGGAAGAGAAAAACTTAGAACTCAGTTTGCAGCTCTCAGTTAAAATCACCCAGTGTTTAAACATTTCTGTGTTTCTCTTGAGATCCTGTCTTACATCAGATTGCTGCTTTTCTTCTCTTGTCCAAWTTGTTAGCTCTGGCTTAGTAAATCCTCATTATTTCAGCCGAATCTGGCTCCTCATTTTGTCTTTCATTATATCATTGCTACATTGTCTTCTTATGAATTCTATTCCCTTCGTGATTTTTTCTGCTCCCTTTTCCTCTTGTGCTCTCTTACCCTTTACATTTCCACTTGTTTCATGTGGGGAATATATGCAAACTCTATTTTCCTCCTCAGTGTCCATTCATGGGCAAAATGTGTTTTTGTGGCCCTTCTTGGACCCTAATATGATCTGCTTGCTGAAAGCAGGAGATGCTGGGCTGGCTGCTCTGCCTATGAAGATTTCATTCTTCGTTCTACACCAAATTTTGATTCAGGACTAAAGAAAGTGTTCCAGCAAAATTCTGGAATCTCCAAACTGGTGTTCATCTGCAGAACAGAAAATATCTTCCATCAGCATGGCTCAGCCTCCAGAGGGCTGCAATTAGTCTGATCCAGGAATGGATTTAGTGTGTAGGAAAGGATGGGTCAAAAGGGCAAAACCCTCTACAGTGGCAGTGCTGCCATCAGACGTCTTTATGGTCATGGAGTTGTAGCTGAGCACTGCCCTTGCAATTCTTCCAAGAATAACTTAGGTTATTCTCAGGTTTGGATGAACATTTTCCTTCAAAAGATTGCAGACAAAGCACTCCACTTRTGATCACAGCCTGCAGCAGGGCTCCAGTCTGGAAGGGGGATGAAGGCACCCCTAAAAGGAGRTGAGGGAACAATAGGATCAGACTCTGTGTCAAAAGTTAGGTGATGCACATCAAAGCAGCTTGCTGGGCTGAGGCAGCACCTCATTTCACAAAAGTTGGGGAATGAGCACCAGTTTGAAGTAAAGCTTGAGTCCTGATCCTGTGTGGTTTTTCAAAAAGTGACTTAGGATGGAATGATTCCCTGTCTCATTAATGGCCCTGGTCCTGGGAGGAATCTTTCATTTTTTTCTTGCATTCTGTCATAGCATAAAAGCAACACTTGAACAGAATCCTTGGGGGAAGCAGTCTACTTTTATTTCTTGCAGATTTGTGCATTCAAACAGAAGMTGGAAAACAAGCATAAGCAATTTTAGTCTGTCATTTTAGATGTTATGTCAAATGTTTACGGCCACATTTCTCAAATGCCTTCATAACAGAAAGAAGCAGAGTTAAACCAGACACTGAAAGACAAATTAAACTCACCTGACAACTGTCATGTGGCCTCTAACTCTGTCTTTTGGCTTTTAATGCAACTTAGTAAAACGTGGGCTGAAATTATAAAATGGCTTTCACCAGCAACAAAGTTTAAAGAAATATCTGCCTTTCTATTTATAGGCTAAATTTATTTCTCCCCCACATTTTTCATCTTATTGTTGCCTGGTGCCCTTCTCCTATGMAACTGTCTGCACCACATTTTAAGGTTTTTGAAATACCAGTACTCATTATTGAACATCTAGACTGTGGCAAAAAATACCTTTCCTCTCTTTTGAAATGCCTAACAGAACTTAAAATAATTAGGCAGACTTCCTCCTTCGAAAGAACTTAGCAGTTTCTTGGCAAAGTCAATTTTTAAAAAGTGTTATTCAAGGAAATTATGTTGTAAAACTTTCTGATGACGGAATTCTTCTCTCTCTGGATTTTTTCAGTGATGTCCTCTGCAGATTACCTGTGAAGATTGTCCCTTCAAAAGGAACAATGTRAAAATGAAGCTTTCTGATTCAGATGCAGTTTGTCCCTGATTGCAGTGACATAGATCAGCCTTTTTCATTGATTGTTTGTTTGACTCATTGGACTCGCCAAGGTAGCATTGATTAGAGAGACTGAACTTGATTTTTTCCTCACATATCATTGCCAATATTATTCATGCAATTCCAGGAGCTCATTTAGATAAAACTGTAGAGGTGCAATACTAGCATATTCCAATATTGAGACAACAATATTGAGTATTTCTGAGAGAATGTTTTTTACAATCTGGAGAAAGAAGGRGCACAAGTTAATACTTAAGACCCAAACTAGGAGCCCTGGTTGAAATTTCTCTCCTTCCACCTCCTACTGCATTTATAGAAATCCCTGTAACAGCTGGGGAACAAGTGAAATCCCATAATTACATTGATAATRAAAAATGGAACAGTGTTGAGAACGATGTTGTCAAACAAATTCTCAAACTTCTCCACATTATCTACAGTTTGTGTTTTTCTTCTCTTGGTGAGGAATTTGTCTGTGTGCATAGGTTTCCCACGAATCTGTGGCACATCTTGAATATTGAACATAGAGTTTAAGAGGTATTTTAATGTAGGGTCTTCTAATCAGTGGAGAAATGGCAAGAGGGCAAATGACTTAGAAAAAGCCTCAGGTATYCTATAAACAGAGATGTGTTTAGAATGTAAGTGGTCTTTTTTGCTGCTGTCCTGTGTTAGACCTGTTCAAAGTAATTCATGGAGGCTTTTAAGTTATTACCAGCCTCAGAAAGCAGTTTAGAGAGACCAAATAATCCATGGTTTACATCTGGAGAGCWCTGCTGAAGAGCAATTCACTGTCTGATTACAGTATTTGAAATGTGTCAGGAAAGTCACATTGTGCTTTTATCCAGAGAACCCAATGGTAATGCAAATAGCAACGTTAATGGCCAATAAATTAATTATGCTCAGTATTGAATTAATAATGCAATGAAGAAATAATTCCATTTTTTAGTGAAGATCATCTTAAATGTTTCATTCCTGCTCTCATTTTGTTTCACTATTCCCCACTGTGATCAAGACTCCCTTTGCAGGCACCTGCATGACTAGACASCTCCATACCCTGAGCACAGACTTTAAGATTTAGATAAGATCTTAATCTAAGAAAATGTTAGCTCTTCTTTTTAAAGCATATTCCACATTGCAAAGCTCGTAAAAGAGATTTGCATTGTACAGTTTAATGATATCTGGTGGGAATACTTCACAGYAGACAAGTTTTCCCTCAGGTTTCTCATCCATGTTTAGTCTACTTTTTCCCTGACATGCTGCTTATTTCGTTGTGTGCAGCATATTCTGTCTGCAAATTGCACGTGAATCACCCAAAAGGAAAATGAGTAGGAAAAAAAAAAGCTTTATGCAATAAAAAAAGGAATGCAAAACCAAGGTGAGACCAAGGCATGAAATCTGAGAGGAAATACTCTCATTTCAAGCTTTGGCTGTTAAAACCTGGCAGTGGGTAGCTGGTTGGGAAGCTCCTTGTGTGAATCTCTGCATTTCAGTGATGCTCCCCTGCATGCCTTTGGCTCCTCGGGATTCTTGTAGTCTGAAAAAACAAAAGGATCAACAGCGTTTGGGCTTAATAAAGACCTTCTGAATTGCAGAACCAGATGCCCAATGTCTTGCTTTTGAAGTTCAAGTCTACTAAATCAGGTTTAGTTAAACCCCGAGGCTGAGGTTACCCTAGCATTTGTAAACAGAGGAGACAAGGCAATTCTGGCAAGCCAGATAGCCTGGCTTATAAATTACCAGGATGGACAGGTAATTCTGAAATTGGCTCCCATTTCTATGTGGTTAGATGGACTTTTCAGAGACATCAGTGCTCTGACAATGATCCTGTTGTTTAGGAATGCCAGGCCCATCCTTTGCACCTTGCACTCAGTGGCAAGATGTCACACTGTTAACGTGTCATTACTTATGGGACAAGTTATATATGCTTTTTGTACCCTCAAACACAAAAAGAGCCCTGAATCATTCAAAATTTCTAAATTAAATGATTGTCCATGACAGCTGCTGGAATTGTAAAAGTTAATAACCAATGCTAAGCAATCAATCTGTCAGCTTTTGGTGAAGTAAATTACAGGAAATCAGAAGTCAGCAGCCACTATAACAAGTTTTTCCAGAGGTGSAAGGTTCTGATGTGGTGGATAAGCTGCTGGTTGTCACCCATGAGCCAGGACAGCTGCTTTGTTCCTTCAGCAGCAGCGCTTCACCTCCTTCATCATCTCACACCCACAGCACTCAGGCAGGAGCTCTGCTGTTTATGGCAAACAGTGTGTGCCTCTGAAGGCAGAGTCCATCATCCCTTTCCAATTCCCCGGGGGAAAAAGAAGCAGAATTCTGTCTTACACTCTTTCTAGATTCTTGACATAGTCAGAGCACATCATCCTGTTGCAGATGTCTGACAAATTTTATCCACTGAAGGAAAATAGATAATCTATGGGAAATAAAAAATTGCCTGAGACTGCAGTAAACCTTAAGAGCTTGTCCTTATATAGAAATTTTTAAATGCTTTATCCCATCTCTCATTTTGATTTTATTTTTAATTTGCTGGAAGAAAAATTTGGTCCTGCAGGCCAAATGTTGTAGAGAAAACCATACATATATTTTAGCAGAGAGTTGTGACAAAAAAAAGAATTGGATCACTTTTTAAACTYCTTACTCTTGTATAATTCAGCTTGTTATATGTAAAAGTCAAATGTGCCTTATAAACCTTCAAAYCTTCTTTCTAAAACTCTTCTCAGCTGGATCTTTGTGACTCAGCTCTCTCGCTGTCAGCAGCACCAACTTTCATTGTGTATTTAGGAACTCAATCCCCTCACTTCCACYTTTCTTGATACTATTGCAATAGCATATCTAGGTAGGGGGAAAACCACTGGGAAAACTATTTCTCTAACTAATATTTGTTTCCTTCTAAACCATTGTTCTAGGTGCTGAGAGAAGGCTCCCATCCTTCAGGGCAGGTGCAAGGAACTCTAAGGATGCTCCCAGTGGCACTTCCCTGGATGGCCTCGAGGAGAAAGCTCTGCAATCATGAACTGCTGATTTTCCACCTGAAGTAAATCAACTGTTCTGTAATTGCACTCTGTCTTCACAAAGAATGGGGCCAAAATCCACACCAAAATGCATTTTCCTTCTGATTCACTGCCGTGTGTTCTGCAGACAAGGGAAATTATTGTGGCTGGTGTCACCAGCTTAAYAGAAGCCAATTCAGTGCAAGGAGCTACTCCAAGAACATATGCAGTCCTTGTCCTTTCACAGCAGCAGAGGATCATATTTACAGGGGATCATCTACAGGGTTAATTTTCCACAGAAACAATTTAGACAGTACTAAATTAAAACATTTTCCACCTGTCAGTTAAGCCAGCATTGCCATGACTGCCCTCAAACTTCCCCCAGCTGGTGTCAGTGCTCAATCTCTCTCTGCATGCAGAATTYAGCATTTCTTATTTCCTGGACATCAGGATGTGCCTTCCGCATGTGTGTCTCTGTATTTTACTAAAAAGAGAACAGCTGAAATGAAAGAAAGTAAGAAATATCCACTTGGAAAATAAGGTAACAATGGTTTAATGTAACCTGTGTCCTTTGCCCAAGGAGCCTCTCATTATCCCTGTCTCTTTAGCTTTGGTGTTGGAGACAGAGCACTGTGTTTAATTATTTACTGGTTGCTATAGTGYTGTTAAATGAACCTTTGAGACTGTCATGTGGTGGGTAGAGCTGTTGCCTCRCAAATATTAAAGTAGGTATGCAGCAATTTAAGTTTCCACATATTCAAGAAACCCTATATTCCCATTTTCAGAAAGCAGAAAAGAAGGGAAAAAAAATCAAACCATGAAGTCTGCATTTAATGATTCAAGAAGCTCTCAGAAAGTCATCTCTTAGAGCTGTGCCCAGTTGTTCTTTATCTGCTGGTTGCCATTTCACATTACTTCAGTGTACAAAAATGMGTTTGCAGGCTTTCAGATGCTGAGGCTGTTAACTCACCAAATCTCTCCATATTCAGACAAGTTCAATCTGTATAAAGAACACAATGATGCATAAAACAGATACACTGCATTATGCAGCAGCCTAATTTATTTCATGAAATATATTACAAATGAGCAAATATATTTTGATGCCACAGCCATGAACACTGTAGGCTTACAGTAATTCAGCATGACCGATGGAGTTGAAAACCATTATTTGAGAAGTGTGAGTTGATGAGTTAGCAAAGTTAGACATTTGGGCAGCCAGATGAGTCTTTTGCAAAATAATGCAAGAATTATTGAAGGAGAAAACAAATGGCCGATAGAAAAGAATGAAAACAARTATGAAAACTGAAATATTCTGTGGGGAAAAGCCAAGACTTGTTTGCAAACTTCCTATGAGAAGTTTTTGGTCTCTGTTAAGAAGCAACAAATGGATTTCATTTAGTATTTCATTTTCTTCATAAAACTCTCCACTTTATCTTTTCCTAGCCTATACAAAAGCACTTCAATAAAACATTTGCTTACACCATTTTTTCAAATTATAACCATGTAAAGAACTTGTCTAGATAAAAATATCAAGAATCTGGATTCGCTTCCCATCCCTTTCAGAGAATMTTGTTATTGTTTTAGAAGGGAGTGAAATAAGGAGAGAAGAAAACCAAAAATATAGAAGACCATTTAGGTGAGACTGCAGATGGAGTCCTCATTCAAAAATATTGCCTCAACAATATTGAATCAACAAGGAGAGGTAGCAGCTTACTGAAAACAATAAAGAGATTTTCCTAGGAGATGCACTTTTGCTATTCCATCCTGAATGTTTTAAGTTCCAATTACATCTGTGMAGGTTTTGAAAAACAAAATAGGGTCTTTGTAGCTGAAGATGAGTATAGAATAACCATAAAGGATATAATTAAAGAGTGACAAGCTGCCAGGCACAATTCAGCTGAAGCAGCTCTGCACCAGGATACAGCACTTGTGCACTGGGGACCTGTCCCAGATCCACTGAAGCTATTAAATGCAGGGCTGGGAAGATGGGGAGAACCCTGTGCTGCTGACCTAAGGAAAAATGAATTCATGTTCTGAAATATTTTCCCTTGACAAATTTTTTCATGCATATTTTGGGAAAAAAAAAATTCCATAGGATTGCCAGCAGCTTGTCCAGTCACTGGAGTGTTGGTTTTATTTATGAATGCCCTAATAGGTGTTATTTCCTTCTGCTCCAGTGAATAAAGCTCTATAGGAGAGCAGGCAAATGGAGGAGAAGCACTGGCTAGGTGTTACCAAGCAGCTGAGAGGCAGCATCTGACATTTCCTACTCAGCCTTTGCACAGATTGCAACGCTCTGTGCTGGTGGCGTGAGCACGCAAACAAAACCCCGAGTTAAAATCCAKGCTGAGTGACGTGCTCAGCACAATTAAAGCAGTGAATTATTGAATAAATATCCTTAACTCACCCTGCTGGAGTGAGGTGAGCTGGAGCTTCTGTAGAATGGGCATGGCTGGAGTTCCTCCAGCATCCAGAGTTTGTGGCAGCAGCCTTGCACAGCAAAGGATGAATGAACTCAGCTTCTGTCAGGACYTTCATCCTACAGATCAACAGATAAGCAAATCTGAAATTCTCTGGAATAGATCGTTTTTTAAAGACATTTCAATCAGTTCTTCATAGGAAAACGATTCAAAGGCTTTAATAAATGTGAGTTCAGGCAAATGGAAACAAAAATAAAAAAAAACAAGTCTGAAACTTTTCTGCTTCCAGAGTCTCTAAGTTGCCTGTGAGTGTAAATTGCACCAATGACAGTAATGATTTCTGCTTTAGGAAATAATTCCTTTTCAGAGGTTACAAAAGCAATTTTTTTTTTCTATTTCTGCATATATAAAATTTCTCACATTATATAAGCATAGATTTTTTTTAATATGTGGACTTTCTTYAAAATAAAACATGCTTTCACTTTTTCAGTAGTTTTGGGCTGTATCTTTATACATAACCCTCAGAAATGAATGAATCTTGGGTCATTTACAGATTTCTGGTACATAAATCTCTTCTTCATTCACAGATTTAAAATCCCTTAGGAACMATTTCACAATCTAACTGATGACATTTATGGTCATGTCTCAGRATCAGCTAAATCATCTGAGCACCATTCCTTTATCCAGCAGATGACCTTTTATTTTCAAAGTATAGAATACCCTGGATAACTCTGGTAAATGATCTGTGGACAGAAAGGGCTGTCTTGTTTCCCTGAAATCTTTGCAATATATTTGGCTCATTAAAGACATTCCAGAAACTGTGCAGAATASCAAAATGTTGTACATTTTATTTCAGTTTCAATCATAGTTATACAAATCTAAGATAATAGAAGTCCAAAATAATATAAAGTTGTTTAGAAGCAAAAAATGTTTAGGTCAAGAATCTAAAGTTTGTACTCAATTCTGTTGCATATCCAGGTAATCCAGAGACATTTGCAACAGAAATATTTTACTTAGAATTTTTCTTTTCTTGTTTCCCTTAGAGTCAAGTTATTTTTAATTTCATTTATTATATTGTTGCAAATAATCAATAGATTTGATTTAGACTGGCAAGTTGGYTTTCCACAAAGAGATCTCAAGGAGAGAGTGGATGGCAGCACTGGAGCCTCCTCAGGAGAACAAATCTGTGAAYAATYTAATCTCTGTCATCATTTATCAGCRGMACTGCATTAYCTGRYATTTTTGTGTTACAGGTGAGTAGAGCAAGGCTTTTGAATGAAGGATTAAACTTTGTGTGGAATAGGAAAATAGAGCTTTTTCAGCATAAAACCCCCAAATGTGGCTCTTCTCAAAGACATATTTACAGGGATTGATTCCCCAACCTCCCGTGGATGTGTTTTCCCCAGGCAGAATGAGGAACTGCGAGTGTGAGATGCTGCTGCTCCTGTTTGCACAGAGTTTGAGCAGGGAGAGCCTCCAGCACTGAGCTCTCCAGCCCCTTGAACAGCACACAGAAATAATGAATTGTTTCCTGTATCMCATCAGTGGAGGTGTTCTGGTGCTGAAAACCTTAAGGTGAAGTTGTTATTGCTGCCATTCTYTGACAAGGCATCCACATATTCCTGAAGAGTGGGAAGTTATGGAGACAGCTCACAGTGCTTGATGTCATTTTGGTGCTCTGGGATTGTAGGACTGCTCMTCTTAAATATTATCTGGCTGGCTCCAGCTGTTGTGCTGGGGCAGAAAGGGAAGATAAGTATTTATAAAAACTGCCAAAGAAGTGTAAATTCCCTCTTCTCCCCATACTGGCCCCTGCAGTCACGCTGTGGTCACATTGCAGGGTCCTGGATGGCTGTGCTGTCATTGCTGCTCAGGCTGGCACTGCCCTGACCCAGAGCAGGGGCACTGGGACACACTGGGGGCTSTAAGACATCCTGATGTGGTTTGACYCTCTKCTGTGGAKGCAGGAATGTATTTCACTGCATCCCAGGGACCTGCAGTGTTTTCACTGAACAGCAAAACCACCTGAGCCAGGCTGGGCAGAGAMCTCCAGGAGAACMACAGTTCCCTTGTGGCTTCCACCARCACAGCCCAAAGTGCCCCAWCAGCAGCCAAATCCCCATCCTGCCTCACTGTAATACAGTATGGCTCCTGTGAAATCAGGGGCTTGGTTCTGGGAAACTTTTCTTTGATATTTCTGGAATAAAAGGATGTGCAGTCAAATGTCTTTCAAGGAGAAAAGCCAGTKAAGAGAGGGATTGTACAGTCTGTCTTAAATAATTTGATTTATGGATTGACTTCCTTCATAAATATTCACTCCTGKCTCCTTTATTTTCTTAATTTATTTATTTCTGGCTGATGTGAAGCCAAATTTAAATGCCTTCATGGTAAACAAATATGGATATCCTTCCCTTTGAGGACAACAAAGGCCTCCATAATCCATTGCTCTCTTGATATATCACTTGGTGAAGTGCATGAATTTCTCTGGCTGAGAAATGACTTCATAGATAAGAAGTCTGTTTTTTTTTTGGTTTTTTTTTTTTTTTTTTTTAATGTGGGACTTTTGCATTAGTTTTTACTACCATTCTTTGGGTCATGAAATGATCAAACCACACGTCCTCCTCTCACAGCAGAGTTACAGTGGGGCAATATCCTGACAATGTCCATTGCTACAGCCCCAGTGCTGTGACAGTGTTTGTGTTTTGCTCTGTGGGGTCATACAAAAGCCTTTGCTTCCCTCTGTTTTCCAGTGCACTGAGGCAGGGCAGATAAATCAGTGAGATGGGTCCTGCCCAGRTGAGAGCAGCAGCTCAAGGGGGTAGAGAAGGACAAGGCGATGGCTTCTTCTTCTCTGTATGGCAGGAAAACTCAGTGGAATCACAGAAAAAGAAGTGTGTCCTTTCAAAGGGTGCAGGAAAGGACTCTGGTCATCCTTTCATTAATGTTTTGGAGGCATAAAGTCCTCTCCATTTTTTATAGCTGGTTTATTCCTTTATATTATATGGCACGAGGAGGGAGGAGCCACCTTTTGCTCTCTTTGTGTGTTGTAGGAAAACACCTGTCTTTGGAGATCCACTGGCTCCAATATATCCTACCTAGCAGCAAAGATGCCCAAATGTAAAATATTGAGGAGGATGGACAAATTTCTCAGTCTTCAAGTT
>NW_026623912.1:48853-52106 GCF_030028575.1 Malurus melanocephalus | reverse complement strand
AAAAAAAAAAAAAAAAAAGGCTTCATCTTTTGGAAGGATTTGACTTTTTAGATTCACCAGTTTCCTTTTTAGTATCCTTATCATAAGCACTGTGGGATCAAGAGATTTCTAGAAGCAGTCTTTTGTAAAAGTGCTCATAACAGAAATGAGTTCTAACCACAGATGTTGTAAAAAAAAAAAAAAACCCAAACCACCTACCAGATAATAATTAACAGATACTGCTTTTCCTGAAAATTCCTTTTTCAAGCTAGGGCGGTGTAGTCTTCTCTACAGTGGATAAAGCAGAAGCAGAGATTTATTCAGTCAGAGCACTGGGCTATGGGATTGTAAATCTAAGGTCTATTCCCAGCTCTGTCTCAGAGCTGACTTTGATACCTAAGGCAAGTCATAGACTCTCTGTATCCCAATGTTAACCTGAAAAATGGCAGTGATGACATGGTCAATTTTCTGCAGCYATGCYRAGGTTARATTTTATGAGATTGCAGGATACATTTCATCTTCTTGTATTGATGGGTGAGTAAATGGAATTAACAGGGTGAGTATAATTTTTAATATACACAAATGTGGGTAAAGTTCCTTAATCTCCAGTGAATGTACAAAGTAAAAATATTAGAAATGGTTTATTTCTCTGGGATATGAATAGACACACATGAGATACTCATGGACTTATTTGAACTGCTTCTGACTAAAAATTAGTGAAAAAAACATGGATATTGGTGAATACATGATTACAGGAGTGAGTTCTACTGATCCTGTTACAATGACTAATAACCATCCACAGTAAAATTATCCGTTGAAAGGATATTATTAGGGGAAAACASGACAAATCTTATCCTAACATCTGTCTAAAATGATGACTTTASAAGAGCAAAATGGTGCAGTTGTGACAGGCAGAACAAGGCCACTTTACTGACCATTTAATGTATGGTAAAGTGCTTTAATTTGGCTGTGCTCAGCCTGCCASTGATCTTATTTTGCATCACGCAGGCAGGTGTAGAAGGGACTTGTTTGCTAATTAGTGTTATGATTTCAGATGCACAGCTGTAATGAAGCATGAAATGGCAGTCAGGAGCGATATTCCTGCAGCCCTGGTGCGTCAGCCTGACGAGATGGATGCACATTGTCAATACCAGAGGACACCACGTCCCACAAGAAAAATGCTGGATCAGGTGAGAAGGGCTTATTTAGCAGAGGGCAATTAAAGAGACTGATRGTCCTAATTACACATGCAAGTGCAGAAAGCAGGTAGGCTTTTAGTACCATGGTGACAAGAGTTACAGTCTATTAGGYTCTGACTCTTAAGGATGCTGCAAAGGAAACTTGTTAATTCAGAGCCTCAAACAGCATGAGAAATAACCCACTAGGCAATAGCAGTGGTGAGGGACTCACCAATCAAATCTCTACTGTTTGGTGGATTTATGGAAAGGACTGATGTGAGCCCACGAGAAGATGGGAAGCCACTGTTTCATGAACATTTGAAGGTGACAAACTGTGCACAGATAGTTTGGGGCGTCAGAGTGACACATCCAAGACAGCTGGCTGTTGCATGGGTGTCTTTTCATGATATTCTGTTTCAGATATGAACTTTCAAGGACTTTTTGGGACAAGGTTRGACGGGGCAAATTCTGTTAGTGAAAGTGTGAAAAAGTCCAGAGAGAATAAATAAGTCTTTATGTGTCCATAAAACACAGGGTGCTCTGGGGATATGTTATCACACTAAYTGGTAAATCTAGCCAAAAACCTTATTACAGTGCTGCTTTCAGACAGAGAACAGCAAAACAGCATGAAAGGAAGCATGGGGTCAGTTAGCCCTAAAGTGTATATATATATCTGTACATTTTCATTGCTCCRTAGAGTGTATTCTGAAATCAGTCTTACTCATCAAATGTATTTAAGTGCTTTGGTGGGAAGCAATATCTAAATTTTCTACCCTTCTTTTATGCATAGATTTCATAAGAGGTGCAAGACTTTGAAAGTCTGAGCCATGAAGAAGGTAATGCTATGCAGTAAAATTATTGTTCCTCATTCAGACTTCACGTTCTTTTAAAATTATTCTAAAACCTTCCCCTCTTTTCATGCCTTTCTCCAGATTTTGAGATGACTTTTCCAAGTCTGATCTCTGACAAGCCAGTTATTTCCTCCTGACTTTCATTTGATTCAGTTTTGCCTGATATTGTCACTGTTAACCTTGYCTGCTCTGAGACCCACCTGCAGCTGAAAGCCATGTCAGAACAGTTTATTCCGGTTCATTAAGAGCCATCCTTGGTTTTTTCCTTTCTCCATTCCTTCAGTAATGTTATGTTTTACAGTCCCTTTCAAAGATAGTGTTTCATTGGTACCTTTTAGCATATAAGGGGACCTGTAAGGCTTGCTATAATCACTCATGATATATGGCAYATTTGACTTTTTTTGTATGTGATCTGCATCTGGAAATAGCAGGAGAAATATCACTGTGTTCTTTCTTGTTTTGTGAAAAATCAGTAGGGTGGCATCGATCTGGTCTCAAAACACATTTAAACATTTTTCATAACAGGAAAACATTTMAAAATTCTTGATTAAAATTTACCAGTTACTGGAGGAAATCACTACAGTGGTTTAGAGTTTGCTCTTCCCCTCACAATCTCTCCTCTGCTGATCCTGAACTTGTTGGACTRCCTCTGTCCAGGGCAAATTGCAGTRCCTAACCATATTTTAATCACRGTATATTATAACAGATGTTTTTAATGTCTTGTCTTTTATTTTGCTTAAAATACATAAGATTAAAAAAGTCAGACTCAATTACTTTCTTTCTTTTTTTCTACTACAGTTCTTACATCTGTGTAAATGAAAACTTAATTCTATTTATTTATTTACTTTTAAATTATGCATGGAGCACTTGATTTCTGATCATAACTACAAAGAAAAATGATGTAAAGCTTGGCCATTCCATTTTCTGAGCTTTGTGAGGTTTGTTCCGACCCATTTTTCCAGTCTGTTTGAGGATCTTTCAATGGCAGGACACTCACACGCTAAGAACCCTGCCTGATTTTGTGTTTTCTGAAGAGCTACGGAGGGCAAACTCTGCCTTATCAAAGACTCATAAAATCATATGAAAGGGAAAAGCAGATTCAGATGTCAATAAGGAAAGATATGTTCCATTCAAGTTTGGGTCTACTTTATGAGGCTCTTTGTGCAGACTTTATCTGTGTCTCCATTAGTGAGCTGGTTCAGAGCAGTGGCTCTGCTTAGAAATTAAACTCTTTTTTTTCTGAGA
>NW_026623912.1:28442-48774 GCF_030028575.1 Malurus melanocephalus | reverse complement strand
CTTAGTGAGGCACTTTGGATCCAACCCATGGGGTGGGTTGTGCTCTGACTGAGGTCTCTGGTGCGAGACTCTGCCYCTTTCCTTCAGTAAGTTTTCCATCAGGGGTGGCTGAAATGTTTCCCTTGGAAGAAGAAATCCAATTGGAAATAAATTCCCAGTGCCCCAGGTAGTGGAGAGAGTCCTMAGCATGAGCTGCTTTGATCTATTGATCCACAGGTTTGCACCAAATTGCTAAATTCAGCCAACCTGTTGTGGAAATTTTAAACAAATCACACTAATATAAGGCAGGCAGTGACTTAGATTGGGGATTATTAGAGCAGAGACATGAAAGGAAGAATGTGCTTTATTTCTTTGCTGCTCTGGAACAAAAAATAATGAAAAAACTTAAAAAAAGTTAAGGGATAGTTACTAGTTTGCCAGCCTCTGATTGCTGTTTTGCTGAWTTTTTCAGAAACAAGTTGATAAAAGCCACCAGACTTATTCAATTTCTTTTTCCTCTGTAGCAGAGGAATATTTTTTTAAAGATATGTATCTTTACTTGATTTGTGTGAAATGAGGGAAATTACAGTCAGTATAAATGATGRCACAATTGGGGATAATGGCTGAAAATCAAAATTCTATTTATAGACTTTATGGTTGCTTGTTTTTTTTGTTTTTGTTCTAGATATATAACATAGAGGGTTTGTCCATTATTGTTTGTGCAGTAGAAGTGGAATTAGGTGATGCATCACTTGTGGCCAAAATCCAATAATGAATAAAGTTTTATACATGGGAATTATTCAGAAATGCAAACATTGATCTATAATCATCTGGAGAAGCAARAAGATTGAGGGGGAATTCCAGTGGAGTTACAAGTCATGTAAATCTATTCCCCATGACACTGGAAATATTTTTCTTCCTATACACTCATTCCCTCTCCTATAAAAAGGCTATGAAATACTAATCTTCAGAGAAAAAAATAAAATTATGAATTTTTACTTCAATAATTTGAAAACAGAATATATAACCTTAACATGTAATTACACACATTTCATAGCATGTATATTTTTTCAATAACTRCATTATAAGGTATGCCTGTAACATATATATTAATTAATTATTTATACTGTTACTAGCAATATTATTACTATTTACAGTTCAAAGAAACATTTTGATGGATTTAAAAATACCATAAATATAGAAATAAAAGTAATTACTAAGTTGTTGAGGTAAGAAGACCCTGCAACCAGGCACAGCCTTTCAGAAATGTTTCCTCAACCCTTACTCAGTTGTTTCTTTAATTTCTGTAGTATTGACAGTCATACCATCCTCCTCTGCATCCCAAGTTATCATTATTTCATGACAGAATTCTGCCCAAAACCCTAATTTCCTTAGAAATTTAGAAACTGCAAGTTTCAAACCCATCAATTTCAATATTTTCATGCAGGATAATGAAACTCTTGCAATAGTTAGTATGTCTCTGATAAATCTTCTTGAGATGTAATTTTTGAGATGTATTTTTGTGTGTGCTGGTAAGGGAGTGGTATTCGGAAGTGTGTCTTTATTTCACTATTTACTGTTGTTTTAATTTTCTGTTCTTTTTATCTGGTGTACCATATCAACTACACTTTCCCATTTCAAGCAACAGAAGATACAAATTCTGTCTCATTTGCTGCCCAAATCTCAGACATCATGCTTTTTTGTTGAACTTATTTCTGTTTATATTGCACAAAGAAAAAGAAGATATGTGAATTGTTTTTTTCAATTTATCAACTTAATTTGTTTCCTSAAAACAAAACAAAACAAAACAACAAACCCAACAAGATTTTAATAATTTGATCCCCTATRCAAAACCAATACTCTCAGTAGTTTAGGGCAGAATCTCAGTTACCAYTGCTAATTATATCACCCTTCATTTTTTCCCTCCTGAATGCCATCAGATTAACATTTTCACCATCACCACAGCTGTCTTGCATTATTTCCACCCTGCTATTTTTCAAACCTCTCATCCTCTAGTTCACTTGTACCTTGCCTGTGGCCCCATCCTATGTTCTATATGGCCTTTGCAGAGTGTCTGAGTTTCTTGAACTGTTCTACCCTTCTCTCTTAACTAAAGCACATCTGAGAACTCATGTGTTTAATGACAATTAAGGAAAACAGTTGAATTTTTTGCTTATTTCATTTTAAATACCAATGGAAGATGGGATAAAATGTTGTAGGGAAAACTGTAAATGTGAGCATGGAAATTGCTAGGGGAAAATGGGGAATAGCATAGGAAACAGCTTAATATACAGAAACCCATGAGAGGAACAATTGGAAATAAAATCTCAGGGCAATTAATGCATTACAGATATGGATATTCACATCAGTGAGTGTTGCTGGTTAAGACCAAAGATGCAGACAGYACCTCTGGGTGACAGGACAGGATTCCTACCCTAGGACAGGTGTAGTTATTCTCCTGAGTCTTTCCAASACATCAGTGATGATGAGGTGGGAGATACAAGTGGTGTTAATTTGCATTTCACCTTGCAGTCACTGTAGATAGCTGGATAGAAAAACTGATTACGAAATAGGCTATGGGTTTAGAATKTTAATCACTTTTATTTTCCCTGTCCATACATATGTGGAAAAAGCTTCCTGCCTTCTCCCTGTGCCTCCCAATCACATGGGTTACTCTTTTTCACTCTTTGCTCAAGTTCTGGCTCGCTTTAGTTTCAGTTAGAAATAATTGAATAATAAAGAAATAGAATTAATGCAGAGAACTGCAGGTTTGGTTTGTTTTTTTTTTAAAAAAAAAAAAAAAACCAAACAAGTTTGGTTTCATATTTTCTTTAGTGTTTCTCTTTTAGCAGGCCACCATTCCTGAGAGSAGAGATGCTGCTCTTCACACCCTTCACTGATTTCAGGTTAGATAACKAAATGGAGGCGTTCTGCTTATAACTCTCTTAGCAGTTCCCCTTCTGCCTTAKTTTTCTGTTCTAAAATATAATTTCAAAGTGTTTCAGTACTGTTAATAAGCTGCTGTGCTCTTTTACACAAAGTGCCTGTGTTTCAGACGTATATGTTCATGTATATACATATGTATATGTATATAATCACGTGTGTGTATCAATGCATAATGCACTAGTATAGAATGCCTATAAAATGCATTTATTACTTTGCTAAAGATACAGGAAGGTTTTAACTGTTTGGGTTGTTATTTTTCTCTGTAAAATTTTAGCAAAGTTTGAACAAAATGCACTTGAAAAGAAATTAAAATCTCATTCGCAATTTTCACTTCCAGCAGCACTAGATATATATTTGGTATCTTCCCTCCCCAAGCTGGTTCAGCATTCCCAGGGAGGGCTGAAAGATGAGAGTAATGTRCAGAGCAGTGGAGAAATTCCATGGGAGTGGATAAATCTGCACGACCCTGGACACATTCCAGCTCCTGCCCTGTAATGTGCTCCAGCAGCTGCTGGCAAAGCTCTCATTTGTTCCCTGAAAGTCACCTACCAAAATCCAGATCCCAAGCACCCTTCATGCAGGCAGTTGGAGTAGCTCATGTGCTGGACAYTCAGAGAGGGAATAACCAGTCCAARTTCCCTATTCCCATGGCTGTTTGCRTGKCAGAAAGGAAATKTKTGATCCACCCAACCAGGAAACAGAAAAATTGGATACAAGAATTGCAAAGTTCAGGGCAGAAAGGATAAAAATTAAGTGGGGTGGTTTTTAAGAAGCAAAAAGAAAAAAAAAATTGGGAAAACAACCATAAAATATACCAATAGATAAGCCAACAGAACAGATATAGAAAAAAACAGAGTAACAGAAAAACTGGGAAAATAAAGAAGGTTGCAGTTCTCTTAACAATGGAGATACAGGAGATCTGTAGATTCGCTAAATTTTAAAGAGCCTCAAGTGAAGAAACAGTACAGCAAGYTTCCTTTTTTGACCCTTCTCATAGGACACTGTTCATTAATTTAAATTAAACCTCCCAAAGTACCATCCCCTGGTCTACTGCCAGTTTGTCTCACATTAATTGGCTGTGTCGGCTGAGCACCCTCTCTCAGATTTTCTTTTTTTAATATTATCTGTCAATTAGTCTCTCTCCAGATTCTAATGCAATGGATTGAACCCCTCCCAAAACCCAGAAAATCACCCTGTTACAGATTGTGTGCAAATCCAACAACATGATTAATACTGAGATACACTTAAAAATTAAGAGCAGAGTGGGCAAAAAAAGCTCATTGTCGGGGCTTGCTCCACACGTCACACTTGGGACTTTCCCCACAGTTCCAGTAATTTTAAATGTTTTTAATTAGAAGATGAAGAGCAAAGGAAAGGCATTACATCTTCACAGAAGCTGGCATTAAAAAAAAAAACAACATAAAAAAACCAGGAATTACAGAAATAAATAACAGATATATTTTAAATATTATTTTGTGGGTGGGTTTGTTGTGTTTTATTTTAATTTAGTTTTTTTTTTGTTTTGTTTTGTTTTTTTTAACTGTCCAATACTGCCTTTATTGCCAGTAAGGAAAGGAAGATGGACAGGGTTGCCAGGGTACTAACTGGAAGAAACTTGAGACTCCTGAAGGGAGGAGGGAGGTGACCTTGAGCTGCAAAACTATTGCTTGTACTGAGAGGAGTTTAACAGGCAGAAAATTCTTGTGCTGTAGCAGAATATTTATYCGTCTCTCAAGGTTTATTTCTTGAAAAGCATTGTGTTTGATAATTAACTTGTTTCTTTTTCTGGTAGTCCAAAAAATGTGGTGAGACTAATAGATATTGCATTAGAAAAGTAAATAAAAAAGCTGAAAAGATGGATGATTTCCAATATTTGTGTGCCAGTTTACTAAGCGTTTTCTTTTCTTTTTTTTTTTTTTTTTTTTTTTTTTTTTTTTTTTTTTTTTTTTTTTTTTTTTTTTTTTTTTCCCTGAGAATGTATTTAATGGGATTTCTGGATATTTGAAGAACTTCTAGGATTTGAGCTTATCATATAACATGAAAGAAATTATAATATTACAAAAATAACAAAATTTTATGCTTTGAAGTACGAACTGTTCTGCTTAACTGTCAATGTTCTTTTCTTCCTTTTCATTTTGTACATCAATCAGCCAATTTTATTTTTTTTTAAGAATTCTTATCTCTTTTTCCAGTATTGTTATCAACCTGCTGTGATCTCTGGACAAAGAACATGTCAGAGAAACATGTTGTTGAGAAATATCTTGATCATTCCTTAGCAGTTAAGCCACAATAAGTGGAACAAATATGGAGAGCCATAAGCTGAAGGATTTGGAAGCAGAAAGCAAAAAAATTTGTTTCTTTGCTTTTGTCAGAACAGCAAAGAAAAGCAGAGGAGATATATCTTTAAGTTCCACAGAAATACAGTTTATGTCTGGGCAGTGAAGAATTGCAAAAGATGTTTTCAAGCAGTTGCACTTAATTTGTGTGGCAACAGGGATTTTGCAACAGCTGGACACAATTGTTCAGGCAAATCTTTTAAGGCAACACTTTAAGGAGTATAAAAAAGTTGGCTAAACTGGTTTTGTCTCAAATTGGTACAAAGTTCTCTTTGAAAGTCTGAGGTCTGATCTGCTACAATGAATAAACCTTGGGAGTTAATTTAGCAGATGAAATAATTTTAAATGGATTGAAAAATCCCTTCTAACAGCAAAAGATATTTGTTTTTATTGTATGTATTTTTTTTCATGTATGCTTCATAATTTATCACAGACAARAAAAAAGAAATGACAAAAAAAGATARAAAGAWAGAAAAACTGCAACTGCAGATTTATTGTCTTTCTATTTGTTGAGGTGTGATTCATAGCAACTTTGTTTGACAGACACGCTGCCCTTGTAGAGTGTGATGCCTTTAGGAAACATGAGGAGCTCCACAAACCCATTTGTCATAGGTCCAAAATGCTCACATTGCAAAGAACATTTTTTGTGTTCTGCCTTTTCCTGGTTACCTTAGCCAAAGTCCAGCCCTGCATCATGTCATCCCGCTGACCATATTTCTTCAGTGCTTCTTTTGATGCTGTCCTAAATAATCCTCTCAAACAGAAGAAATTATTTTCAAGTGTTACTCTGGAAATTTTCCTTTTGAAGCTTTGAATGACTTCCCACTGGCATTTAGCTAACACTTACACTGAATATCCAAGCACAAGGGATCGTCCTGGTAGAGAATGTGTTTACAGGAACCACAAGTGAAAACTGTCCCTAGTGAATTTGAACCAGGGAAGGGTTCTAAGAGGCTTGCTTTTTTTTTTTTTNTTTTTGTCAGAACAAAGATTGCCATCATGCTTTTAATATTTATTCAGTGATGGGTGGATGAAAGAACTGATGATGTTGTATTAATGTGTTGATTTTATTGCTGTCATATTATTTGGGAATATTTTTGCTCACAACCATTTTATTTAAGGTACTCATTCTAMACACAGTGTTTCATGCTTCAGCTCATGCCTTTAGTAGTTTTCCTCAATGCTGAATGTTTCCTGCAGTTTTAATTCACAGGAACGAGACTGAATCACTCTTTTACACTACTACTTGTTAGTGAAATAGCAGTGGAAAACATGGAGCAATGGGGTGAATGTACTGTTCTGGGTTAAATTTAGTCCTTTAATTTTCTGCAGTATTCAAGAGGTCACACAGGATGATCACACAAGTTCTYTCTGGTCACCTTCCCCACAAACAAAAATGCTGGGAGGTTTTGCTTCAGTAAGCATCATTTTTTTTTCATTTCAGCTGTCAAAGTCTGGCATGGTGGTCACTGTTGACAGAGTGCCAGCCTCTCCTAAGCTAACTAGGTCCAGAAAACTCATATTTTAAATACTTTAAATTATCTATTCTTGGTTAGTTATGCTGTATAAAGAGAAGGTAAAGGGACTTTGTAGATAGGTAGGGCAAAACCTTGAATAAAGGCTGGCAAGAAACCCCGAAGGCCGTGCTTTTGCAATCCTGCCCTTTGCTGTTATTGGGCTAAGAAAGGCCAAGTTTGATCAGATTTTGTCTGAACTCTATTCCCTAGGGAAAAGAAACAYAGTCACATTAGCCCTGCTCTCATAAGGGGACCTTTAACTCAGCAAATGATTGACTCCTCTAAACTGGACCTAAGTTTATAAGCACAACATGTTTTCCCTGAGTGGCTCTGTCTAAACTTTTCCACACCAGGAGCAGAAGGCAGAGATTCTCTTTCAGTAACTCTCTCTGCATGGTGACAGCTCCCCAAAGAGTGGCCTCTTTCCCATGCACCACCCCAGCCCCGTGAGTATTCCGTTTCAGCTGCTGTTTCAGCATTCTGTTMAGCATTTCTTGCAGTTATTATTCAGTTCAGTTGAGCTCAGTGTTTGTCCTTGATTCACAACTCAAACAATCCCTTAGGTAGTTTTACAGGATATCCTTAGATAAATGATCTATTGAGTTGCTTTGGGATAAAATAGGTGGATGTGAATAGATAAAAAAGATTGATAGATATATAGATAGATAGACAGATATGGATATTAACAAATATGCACCAGCTTGTCTTGCATAGTTCTATAAATACTTCAGGGAAATAAGAGATAATTAAATATACCATCATGTCATGGCTGATATTCCAGGAAAATATTTCAGCCAGGAGCCATCTTCCTAGATCTCTTATTCAAATAAAAACTAACAAATTACAGTAARCACACTGTCAGAAAAGCTCTTTCCTCTGGTATTTTAAGATGATTCCACACGATGGTAGTCAAGACAATTCCATTAGTGGAACTAAAAAATGTTTATGTGTTTAATACATTTTGGGATGTCTGTTCTAGTTATGATGTGAAAGGCTCGATACCCCATGCAACAGCTCCTATAAAGTTCAACCTTGAACATTGATGTGACTTTGTGATCCATGCTACAATCAATGTCTGTCCCCTCGTCACCGAGGAGGCAATCTGGGTTCAGATCCCCAGGTCCTGTTGGAGAATTGTGTGAAATTACTGCACAAGAAGGCGGTGGAGAAACGAGATCTTGAAAATGCCATTGAGCCAGGAGCTGCTTGGCTTGGAGCTGGAACTGAGAAGAGAGCAGTTATAAAAGGGAGGGCTCATCTTATTCACAGATTCATGAATGCAATGTTTGACAGCACAGAAAAAAGGGAGCGAGGCAGGGCTGGCAGAACAAGTTGTGTTGTGCTTTAAGGGAAGCTGCAGAGCTCATTATTCACTTAGGAAAAAACTATTTCAAATACTCCGGGAAAAACTGCAGGTGTTCTTCCATTGTTTGCCTGTATAAAACGGGCCAAACACAAACACACCAAAGTGAATAGAATCTGTGCTCTTCAGCTAAAACATTGAATGCTTTTTGGTGTTTCAGTTTAACAAATTTTATCCATTATTAGTAAATTTCTTTCAATTCTTCCTTGGCTTCCTTCTGTTGACTTGCAGAACAATTCTTCCTAGTTAAATTGGACAAGGARAACCTGTCCCACTGCTTTTGGGGTCAGGATAAAATAATCTGAACAGCAGGAGCAGTGACAGTTCAATTAGCAACACTGGCAAGWGCTTTGGAATGGAAACACTGCTAGAGCCAAAGAGCTCGCTGGCACTGAAGTGTCTCTCGTGAGGGGGGAGTGCAGAGTCCTGAGTACAGTTTTAGGATTAGTATGACAGACAACAAAATGAGTAACCAAGTTGGGAAGCTGAAAACACAGCACAAAGCTTTTCCGCACCGTGGTTCTGCGCTGAAAGRATTTTTCTCAACAAGAACAGCCAGTTTGTTAGGCAATGTATCTACCATTTGCTGCTTTCAGAACGTTCATGAAAGAAACTCTGCCTTTTTGTTAGCTTTTCAGATTAGTTTTTCTTTTAAAACTGAGTTCCTGTAGATGTGCTCTTTTTTTTTTTGTTTTGTTTTGTTTTGCTTTCCTATTCAAGTGTAGTGGAATTTCTGGGTTTCTTTTCTCTGTTATTTTTCCCCTCATTGCTGTATGAAYAAACCAAGTTTCTGGAGCAACTTCTCAGTAACCCATCTCCTTCAGAAATATTTTGCTTGAGGAGTAAATTAATTTTCCAAATGTCTTTTCACTTTGAGAATACACAGTTATGAATGCTGGTCTCATGAAATAAAATCTATGTAGATAAAATTCATGCAGTAATCTGCATAAATACTTCCATATTGCACTTCTTCCATAATTAATATGTGACATTTTAGGAGGAAGGGCTATAAAGTCACGGTCAATAAAAAAAATTTTAGCTTGTGTTTCCCAGCTCCTACTGCAGATTCTCATTGTGATGTCAATCTTATTGTCTTTATAAATAATTTTAAAATTGTCTGTTGTGGAAGGTAAAGTTCTTAATTTTTTTTTTGTTGCCTACTCAGTATAGCTATCAATAACAATGAAGTTTTAAATTATATTTCGTATGGAAAGGATAAACTCACATGAAAATTCAGTTCCTTCAGGTCCTCTTCTGAATTTTGTGCTCAATTCTGAAGCAAAGGTCTGAAYGTGGGCTACCCCAGCATGATTTCAAATGGGAATTCCACCTGCAAACATTCTKCCATTTGTGTCCTTGGCTTCCTTGGGAAGGAGCATTTTGGTGGGGAGCATGAATGCACAAAGTGGCTGCTTGGGARCAGCAAAGAGAGTTAATTGTTGGCAAACTGAGGCCTTAAAAGCGTTTAACAAAACTTTTTTACAAATGCTAATTAGTTTTCTTTGCACTAATTGACTGTTTTCACCTTTCACCAAGAGATCTAATTCTGCCAAATATGTTACCAAATAGGTTACCAAATAAGTGAAGATGTACATTTATCTGTTAGAATATTATCTAAGACAATGAAAGCATATTTGAGAGAGAACAGTGTTTTGTTGTTTTGTTTTTTTTTATTAATACTTTACTGAACTGAATATAAGCTAGGCAGAAAATGAAGGTCTAGAGATAACATTTACTGTAGAAGCTCACTTTTGCAAGTAAAAGTGTATTTGTTTCTGAAAATTACTTCAGACAAGACTTGTCTATATCTCACTGCAAGCTGGAAGAGAGAATACAGTATAGAGCATAGAATTGCATTATGATTGATCCTTCCTATACAGGAATACCATTAAACCTAGCAAATTTTACAGTTCAAAGTTGCTGGAATAAGATATCCACATTTAGCAAAAAGAAACTTCAGCTATGTAAATTTCCAGAAGTATTTTCCAAAATAAATGAAGTTCCTCAGAGAAACATATTTTGTGATTGTGGGCGCTGTTGAGCCTTCTGTTGTTGTGTCCTTTACTGCATTTGAAGGACTTTTGGGCTGTTGGTTTTTCAAAAAATCTGGATGAGAATGATGATTCCTTTCCCCTGCAAGAGGTTTTGTTTGTYCTTTGTAATTACAGAACTAAAGCACATGGAGCTTTTGAGATGATCAATACTTTGAAAACTCTGTGCKTTTTTATCTACCTGTGCTGAGGCTCATGAAAAATTAACACTTTTTATCAGCACCTTAACMAAATCAATAGTTAAGGTAATTAATTCTTGCTATTTGACATCATTTTATTACACAGGTAAAAGAATTTGTGGCCTACATGGTGTTGTAAGAGCTTATTTTTGGTGAAATAAGAATTGCAGGTAATAATTGTGCTTGTGTGRAAGGGATTGAGATTACATTTGTGCTCTAAAATGGATTGAGTTGGAAAGGCTGGAGTAACCCCATGTGACTTAATCCACTGTGAGAGAGCACAGCTATGCCAAACAGATAATATTTATGTTATTAAAAAAAATTACAGATACATACTTATCAGGAAAACAATGCACCATTCTTTAAAAGAATGTTATTAGGAGAAATTTTTGTGGCTAGACATTGGGTCCTAGAAGCAGGAATTTTGAGKTTGGGCCCTGCTTGTAGATTTAATGTTTTATTTCTTCCTCTAGAGAATGGTGATATGAAAATTTCTTGTCACACATTTCACTRACAGATCAGAGCTTAGCACTGCAAGGCTTTCATCTGTGTTAGGTCTTGCAGGCATTATTAAAATAACACTTGTTTTCAGTTGTCTTTCTTACCCTAGAAGGAGATCAAATGGTTTGCTCTGTGCCTATCATTTACAAAGAGCTATTTTGAAATACACAACTTGAGTGTGGGAAAATCTGCCTTGTGTTCCAAAGAGCAGCAACTTTGGTCAAGAGACAACCTTAAAATGCTCCTTGAAATGAAGTGCAGATATTACCACAGTGCAGAGGAATCCTACATGCAAGCAGAACATACACCATATTGTCCTTACATATCCTGTCTCCAGCCTGCAGTAGGAGTTCTGTGGGGTTTATTTTATTTTAATTGTTGCCTTACTTTCATTTAATTTWGTCTTTTAGGATGAGGGAAAATGATGTAGTGACAACACTGCCTTTGTACAAAACTGCAAGTTTACATGTGAAGCACTGATCTTGACAGTGATGGTGAAAAGTCCTTGTGAATTAAAAACTGGAGATGGAGGAGAAAGAGTTYGTGTCGAGATTTAGTGAAAGGAAAACARATGCAAGAAATAGCAAATAAAATGKMAARGCTGAGGTTTTAATACACCAAAGACTTGTGACACCAACACACCTGTGACTTGACCAAAAGCTCAAATGCAAGCACTGAGCCAGGGGTTTCTTGATTCTAAAAGGGGTTTTAAGGTAAAGGCAAGAGGGAATTGCATTAATAGACTCATTCCCTTTAAACAAATGAACAGAAGATGTGATGGTGAAGTGCACATGTGGTGCATATCCCAGCAGTCTGTAGTCTTTTAGGATGATTCTAAGAATTTCGAAATACATGGCCTAGCTTCCACTTAGGAATTTTCTTGTGCAGACAAAGAAAACCCATTTTCTTCATTGACAAAGAAGAATTGCTTTCATCATGCAAGGACACTGCAATTTGTTTTAATGTATAAATGTCCCTTAAGTTTAATTTCTCCACACTAAAGAAAGATTCCTAGCCAGTCAGGGCAGCATGGGATGTGTTTCAGCAGACTTGGGATCTGCTCTAAATACTGCCAGAGGCTTTTAAAATGCCTTTAGGAAAATCACCTTGCAGTCACTCTTTTTAAGTTTAGAGCTGTGACTGAGTTGTTCTGTGAGATGCAAGTAATATATTAACATGCACCCTGGTCCAATCAGGGTAGCAGTATCAAGTTTTGAATATATTTTATAAGCCTGTTTTCTGCCTTAACAGACAGATTTAATTCTGGCAGAGCAAAAAAAAAAACAAAAAAAAAAACCCCAAACCCTGATCATAATGCCACTACGTGATGTATATTATATATTAACAAATATGCCCCTTCATTACTTTGACATTAATATAAGGGGAAAGTTATTTGTGCAATCCAGTGCTTAATATGTTTTTCAGGTTTTGCATTTTGAAAATACTAAAAAATATTAATTATGCTCAATTAAATATTGAGTAAATGCAATGACCACAAAGATGAAGWATTATATTCTTCAAAGGAAACCTTCAGTAGCTGGTTTATTTTAATTTTTTTAAAAGCTATGGAATGTATCTCTGGAGAAAACAGGTGCTGAATGTAACCAATAGAGAAAAGACTATAAAATATATATAAAGTATAAAAAATATCAGAACTTTAGCAAGTGGCAAATCTCAATCCAGATTTAGAAATTATCAGAAGGTCACAGTGAAAGTGWAAATGAGAGGACAGTGCTGTGTTTACTTTTTAAAGGTATTTTTTACAGTTGAACATTATTAGTTTTCATTGATGCTTCCATTAGTTTTCATTGCCATATAATTTCTCCCTGAAATTCCCATTTCCCCTAATCATTACAAATGTGTTTGTGTTTCAGTTCCCTGAAACAGCCTGCACATCCCTGTTTTTCTCTGAGTCAATGTAAATGTGAATAAAATACCTTCACACTTACTTAGACATGTGTTGTACAGTAACATCCATTCCTGCMAGCAGTGCTCAGGTATTTGGGATAAGGAAGTCACTGAGAGCAAAAAACACCACAGTGATCCCTAACGGTACTCTAATAATTCTATTAAAGAGTTGCACTAGAAAATCAAGAAACTGTTGCCATGATTTATGCTATGAAAGTTTGGAAAAGGCGGCAATGATGCCAAGTGGATGTAAAAGAAAATGTCAATGGATTTTTGAGGAATTTTAACTTAATTGTGATTGCTGCACAAACACATGGTTTCAGGGTTTCAGGCAAAGATTTTCAAAACCAGACATATGAGTCATCATGTCTTAATCTACATCCAAAATCACTTCTAATCTTGGAATAATAGCTGCTAATACAGCTTGTGAAGAATCTTGGTTATATCAGACCATAGATTTTTGACTCAAATCCATCTAAAAATGCCTGCTCTCTATTTACAATAATTCAGTAATCTTTATTCATTTCAGTTCCTTGTTCTCCCACAACTCCCTATTTCTGGAAGGATTCCAACAGTTAAAAAAAATTACTACAGATTTATTTAAAACCCATTTTCCAAAATGTGATGCAGTAATAGAAGGAGTTTAATGAGGAACATCATTATGTGTTCAACAGAAAGCTTTCTCACTGATCTTGTCACCAAAAAGAAAAAAAGAATCTTCCCCTCATTACTGGTGTCTTTCTGACTCAGCCAGGCTTTCATGTAAAAATAACACTGAGCTCACAAACTTGTGGTGGAGTGGCAGCTATATTAGACACAGTTTTATTACCACTTACCAGCTATTTTTAGAAACCACAGATCAGCTTTTAACATGAGTGGCAGAGTAGCAAAGAGGAAAAATTTTTCATAGTTGGAATTTCTCTGAGGACACRGAGAAGTACCAGCACTTAGGGGAGATGGAAACAAAGGCTTCAAGTGACAGCTAGTATTAACCAAGGAGTTTGTAAAACATCTCTATTGATATTTCGAATTAATCTTGTGAATTTGGCATTCTTTTAATTTTTTAAGTGTTGATCAAGAGATTWCTTGATGTAAAAACTTGCAAAACCCTTGTCAATTACTGAGGATCATGTTGGCTCAGAACAGTGGTAGGTGTGCTTGCCACTGCACACTCCTGGGTATGTGTTTCTTTAAAAACAAAACAAAACAAAACAAAACATTGTTTCTGCAAATTTTGAATCTTTCTTCATCTAAAGTGCCATAACTTTGTGCACAGTGACTTTGCTATGCCCTTTCAGACACAGCACAAGTAAAAGAAGTTTCAGACCAAGCAAAAGTAAAAAGAAGACAACGTGGAATCCCGTGGAAACCCTTCCATTGCTTTCCAATCTCAAGATATTTTCCGGATGCTGTCAAGTTAACTCCCTGATTAAAAAAAGAAAAAAAAATCAGGAAAGGAAAACACAATTTTTACACATATCTAATGGAGAAGTTTAGTTGTTGGGGCTGTGAGGTCAAGGAGAGGTGATTGCTTTGTGTGGCAGGGACGAAAATATTGCAAGTGCTACTAAGGAGAAGTAAATAAAAAACATAATTAAATAAAACTAAAAATTTTAGAGGTTCTCTAGATTGAAGAGAAAGAATCTTGTGAGTTTTCCATTAGTCAGTACAGTTGGTGATGTAAAATGAATGAGCATATTCTAAACCAAAATACTTAAGACTGAATTAATTAATAAACTCTATTCCTTACTATAATGTTCTCTTCAGTGTTCAAGATTTACTCAACATAAGGCTATTTGAAAATTTAACTTCTATTATTTTCTCTCTCTCAGAGAAAAAGAAGTATRAATTTTTCTTGAACAGGAAAATTAAAAATTTTGTAGCTCAATTATCTAGATTTTTTTTAATTTTGTGCTTAATGTTATGCTTCTAGCTCAGATTTTAATCTGGAGTAAAGGATTTCGATCTGAAGGCTTTCTGAGGATGTCTATTTTTCTGACAAAAGCGCATTTCTATTATTTTGGTGCTCAACAATGGACTTGAAGACCTGAATAAAGACAAGGTTGTTCAATTACCTCAAAGAAATAAACTAGTAAGGTTGTACTCACCATCAACAATCAGAAACTAAAAAATAAACCCAGGCATGCTAATTCTTGAGAAAATGACCATAAAGTCATGAAAATCATAGGTGCTGTGCAGGAATCATTCTGGTTAATCAATAGGCATCTAACTGTAGTACTGTATGTTAAGAACCTGGTTGACTCAGACAGTGCCATGTAAAAAAAAAAAAAAAAAAAAAAAAAAAAAAAAAAAAAAAAAAAAAAAAAAAAAATTAAAAATTAAAAAAAAAAAAGCAGAGAAATTGTCCATTGCTATTATCTGTTGTTGATGTAAATTTGGATTGTGTTTGGGATGTAATATTGGCCGGTTGATGGAATTTGAACATGAGTGGATAGAGCAAACAAATATTAACCCCTGCATCTTCTGTTTTGCTTCTTAGACATTAAATATTGTATATTGTAAAGATAAATGTTTAAATCCCCAGACTTCCTAATTCAAAATTGTCACAAGAGCACTGATTGCTCCAAGAATTACCTGCTTTGTGAGCACCCCCAAACAGCTCCAAATTCATATCTCCTTCCTCTTATTTTTCCTAGACTTGATTTTCCTTTTTTTTTTTTGTAACCCAACACAACTCTCAACCATTTCAGACATCYTCTGTCATTCTCACCCCCAGCTGTTTAGACAAGACTTCTTATCAACTTTTCCTTCCTGACACAGATCCTTATCTTAATTGATGGCATGTTTTCTCATATACCCCATCCCCATGGGCTGTGATTACTTTTCTTGGCTGACAGGTTTGTCAAAAAGGAGCTGAGTCTGGAGTGTGAAGGAGACAGATGTGTTTAAAGCACAGAAAAAGGAGAGAAGAGGGAGACATACTACAGACAGAAGAGATTTGTGGAGTAGGGAGTGGAAGTAAAGACAAAGAGAAGCTGAATGGAATAAAAAGTGGTGCTGTCATCTGAGAGTACCTGGAGATGGAAGAGGGCAGCCTGACTTGGTTTCTGGTTGGTACCAGGTACAGCCCCTTGCAACCAATTAAAACAACAGAGATCTGTTTGCYTTGGTGAACAAAAAAACCCTGGTAAATAAATACAAACTTCAGACTGTGTTCCTCACACAAAGTTCACTTGGATGTACTTCAGAACAGCTGGACATCTGCATCAAAAACCCCTTTACCAGGACTGAAACTTGTTTAATTTGGCTGSTCAACAAGAATTAGAGATCAGAGATCAGCTGGAAGGTTTCTTGCTGCCTTGAAACTGGAGAATATGAAAGCCCAGCTWATATTGGTTTAAAATGAGGGGAGTGCTAAGAAAGAAATGCAAAATGGGGGGCACAATTTTCAAAAGCATCTGTGAGCTCAGTTTTCATGGGAATTAAGGGCATGTAGAAATGAAAACCTTGATGCCTGTAGATCCAAAGACACAAGTTTCTAGCAAACACTTTTATTCACCCTTGGGAACCTGCTCTAAACAGGAATGCTAGGACTAAGGACTCAGATTTGCTGGAGGTTTTTRAACTTAAATTCCTTTAAGACCTTATCTGCTCATCTAAAAATGTCAACAATTTCTATTTCATGTCAATATTAAATTGAAAACTGAATTGGCTTCTCACATGGAACACAGAAAGGCTTTATATATGAGATCATGCTATACCAGATTTTGTGATTTYGTGGTGACTCTCATGGTGTCTGGGTGGCTTTTCTTGAACATGTGGGTTGGACTGCATGTCCTCCATCCAAACCTCAACCATTTGTGATTCAGAAGTACAATAGAAATGTTATTCATGGTATCAAGGAGAGGTATCCATTCTCTTTTTGGGTCCCATTGTTGCAGACAATGAAAATCCCAGGAAGATCACTGAATTCTCCACTTGTGTGCAGGGAAACAAAGGAATTCTCAGAAATGATCTCTGGCYTGAGCTGAACACTTACACAGGGTGAGGCCAAAAATTGTGAGCTGGGAAATTGCTTCTTTGTGGTAATTTTGAGTAAGTTCTTCCCAGTAAGAAATAAGGGAATTTCCTGCAGTTATATTAATATTAAAATTAATTAATAGGAATGTAAACCAGATGTCCAGTAGAAGAATTTATTTCTATTAAATAGCCAATGCTGGAATGTAGTTATGGTTACAAAATAGATGAAGATAAATAGAGAGGAGGATGTAAATGATGGGTTGTTTTTTTCCTCTTAAGGGAAAATGACAGAACACAAACTTTATAAAACTTTTCAGTCCTGGTTACATAAGTTGCCTGAAATTTAAGAAGCTCAAGAACTAATTCATTTTCTGTACTCCTTCACTTTTTAAATTGGAAATCTATCTGCTAATATAAGCAGTTTTGAAGCTGTATAAGTTATTTTATAACTTTCAAGAGCAGTAATTGAAGAGTAGCTAAAAGACCTGTTACAGTGAGACTGTAATTAAAATTTAACAGTAAAAACCCCCAAAAACTAATTTTCATAATTTTGCATCAGAACTAACAGAATGACCTAAAATTCCCTTTCAAGCTCACCATGTCATATTTCAAGAGTAGTCTTCACATCTGCTGAAACACTTATGAAATAAAACTCTTTCATCAGAATAATTGTACATTCTCTGCACAGTTGATAAATTAAACTATATATATTTATACTATGTGTGAACATCATATGACAAGTCACACTAAATACCACTAATACCATGGATTTTTTTTTTTTTTCTGGCAGGAGAGCTTTGATAAGCAAAAGGGTTACWTTTAAAAATGCCAGGACAGTCCCAGAAAGCTACAGAGGATTCATCGCACCCCATTGATTTCTCTGCTRTGGATTCCACTGAATAAAAGTCACCAACTTGTTGAGTATGGAGAGCCAGCACATAAAACCTCTGGGTTTCTCAAACCTCCTGCTCAGTCCATGTTTGAAGGGGTGACTGTTGGACTCCACAAAATGATCAGCCAGGCAAGGCAGGGAGGAGAAATAAAGAGGCACAGAAAA
The DNA here is from genome assembly GCF_030028575.1 of Malurus melanocephalus. Lineage (NCBI taxonomy): Eukaryota > Metazoa > Chordata > Aves > Passeriformes > Maluridae > Malurus > Malurus melanocephalus. The sequence goes on along the minus strand of NW_026623912.1, from coordinate 30,956 downwards.
ACCTTAAAGAAAGGGACACATTTATTGGAGGAGTAACGAAATGATGTGTCCAGGAGTTTCAGATTGTGCAAGTCAGAAAAATGAGGCAAACCAGACCTTGCTCCTGTGACCTGGACATAAGATATTTCTCACTTATCTTAGTTTTTCCCCTCAAATATTTTCCTCTAACAGATGATCCTTTTTGTCTTGAAAAAAATGCAACGAAAAGAAATTTTATGTAACTTATGTCAAATACCATTTAATACTAATAAAAACCTAGACTAATCTGTGACATTCTTCACTCTTTTGATTTTTTTGGAAGCCTTTTTCCACCTGCCATCAAAGATAAAGATCAGATGTCAATGTTATCAGGTACCAAATATTCATTCACTTCATTTTCCTGAATGGCCTTGCCATGGCTGGAATGTTTTCTGCTGCAGGAAGAGTCTGGGTGAGGATGGTTCTTTCTGTGATGTATCACAGGATGTCAGGTAACTTCAGCAGGCATCAGCACCATGGGGGATTAAATCAGCAGTGATGTGTTCATGTAGTTTGAGGATCTGTGGAAGGGTTGGCTCTCCCTTTGACATCAGTGGCAGAGCAAACCCGACCTYAGAGGACAAAAGAGGCTGTTCTGGGGCTCAGTGTTGGCATTAATGYCACCCCTCTCCATCAGAGCAGCCTGCACCACTGTAAAATCACTTTATAAAGACACAGCAGCCTGTTCAATCACAYCCAGAGTCAATGCTGGCATTTGACTCCATCGTGTAGATCCCCAAAAGATTAGAGCTCGTTTTGTTCRTGGCAGGATTTCAATGCACAGACAGCTCTATAAATATTCCCACAAAGCTGAACTGTCCAAACAGCTCTGCTCTTTCAGGGGCTGCAAGATGATGTCACAGCACTTAAAACAAGCTACCAAAAGCAGGGATACTGAGGGAGGAAAAAGGGAAMTGATTTCAAGAAAAATCCAAGGCTGCAGTTTTAGAAGTAACAGTACACCTGAGGGGGTGAGAAAGAAGATCTTTTCAGGAGGATGGATTGAACCAGCTTGTCAAAATTATATGGAAGAGTTAATTATTACCCATTCTGCTACTCAGACCCAATCTTAAGTCCTTACACTTTTTAAATTTTTCTTTTCAAAAGCCTTCCTCAAAGACTTTAAGTGAGTTCTTCATCAGGGAAATGAAGGGATCAGACACTTGATTTCTCTTTTTTTATGAAAGAGTTTAGTATTATTGAGATTCAAAAAATAATTTCAGCATGACTACATGAGCTAGAATGACAGACACCCAGTGACCTTTTCACACCCATCTTTCAGCACTATCAATTGCTTGTCAGCATTTAAAAGTATCAGAAGTCAACATAACCACTAATGAAAATTGTGATTCTAGGAATGTAAATTCTTCAAACGTTTGATTGACTTTTTTAGAAGGGRAAAGACRCRCAGCAAAAAGAAAAAAAAAATAKAAATAATTACCATCTGTAGACTTTTTGAATTTCCAAAATTTCTATTTCCTCTAAGTTTTTCAGTTTTCCTGGAAATATTTCAACTTCAAAGTAGTTAATAGAGCTAATGTTTGTATGCATTTGTTCATGTAGGAACTACAAAACAAAAGATTGCACATATAAACAGAGATAAAYATGACTGCCAAATGCATGTTTATGTCAGTAATTACTATTCTCTTGAAGAGCATTTTCATATTTTGTGTAAACATCAGAGACTACTAGATTTCTTCAGGAATTGTTGCCGAATTTTCATCCACATAATTTTTTTTGGTTTCCTCATGAATAAAGTTTCCAAAACAAAACTATTTTAAAAGAAGGGGGTACAATATAATAAAAGTAAAAATAGAGTGAACAGAAATAGAATATTTTTGAGATTCAATAAATTTCCTAAGATTAGCATTTTCTACTTATGATACAGATTTTTCTTCAAAATGTCTGTTTCATTAATATGGTTCAGAGTTGAATGAAAAGAAAGTATGAAAAATACATTTATTGTAAGACATCAGTGCAGAACATCAGCATCACGGAGTTACACTGGAGCTCTATTTTCAGTCTACAAGTTGTTCTACTGGGGGAAGTACCCCAGTGATATTTTTTACATTCAGCTTTGATTTTTTAATTATTTTGTACATATAAATGTTTTGCATGTACTAGTATTAATTTTTCTGAAGTTGCTTTTATTTACACCCTTTGAAATTACATAAATGCTGAGTTTGAGGCTGACCAGTTTCTTCAAGGAAGAAACAAATAAAATGCAAAGACAATATCATAGAACCCAGTGAAAGTAGAAATTTATGTAAGTGCTATATCCTTTCTAAAACATATTTGGAAAGATTTTTTTTCTGGATAAACACAATAAATATTGGTATGAACATTTGCTGAGAGACCTCCTCAAATCCCGGAACTCYTTGTCTTCTGCTTTCTGTTGCTCTTTTCTGGCCTTTATGGGCAGAATATATTGATATTTCTGTCTAGACAGGAGGTAGTTACAGAACTACCACAGGGAACAGAGCTCAAACATGTGAG
>NW_026623912.1:25982-27829 GCF_030028575.1 Malurus melanocephalus | reverse complement strand
AATAATGAAAATATTTTTCTTTATCCAAAAGAAACTGTAAGTTCACTGCTATGTGTGTCTTGGTTTTTATCTTTACAGGCTTGAAGCTGTCATTGTTCAGTGCTTGTTCAGTGTCAGTCACTTGATTTGTCAGACAGCAGTGTGGTCCTTTCCTGAACATGCAGGGCAGGACTTTTCCTCATGTCCTGTCCCTAATTTGAGTGGTCTGCAATGGCAATCAGGATGGAATCGAGTGTTTTTGCCAAATAAAAGTCAAATCACAGAGTTTCAGTGAAGGGGAAGCATGGAAGATTCAGTTCCACACTCTCTGCACCCATAATTAATTGTGTTATTGCCCTGTAATGAATTGTGTCAGACATCTACTGCTACCCCAGATAATTGTAATATAAAGAAAAATCAAAAGGGCAGATTTCTGTTTGTTTTTTAGGAACATTATTTGCTTTATTCCCCCATCCACAGCTGACCCTGTTCAGATTTATGATACCAGACCATGTATTTTCTCTCACCTTATATTATTCTGCACAGGAGTGTTTCTACGGCTGGAAATTGTACATTGCAGTTTGTGTGAGAGTTTCTACCTCAATTCCACYTATCAAACACAAGCACACAGATCACTCAAAAGCACTTTGAAATCTGCAAGCTTTTTGTATAATTTATGGTTATTTGGCATATTGATGAGTATAAATGTGTGTAGTTTTGAAACAGTGACTGATTTTGTGCACAGCACATGTGTAAGCACAAATTCACAGTGATTTTTGAGGCAACAAATCTTATTCCAATGAGAAGTCCAGGCTGGCCATTGAATGGCAGATTGCTGAAACCTAGGAGTCTGATGGACAAAGGATTGCTACCACCATGCTTTATTTACTTTATTCCTTCTCTAGAAATCTACCACAAGCCATTATTTGACCTCTTTTTCCTCTGCTCTAGAATAGAAAATGGGACTTGCAGTCACTGCTGCCCCTCAGGTCCAGTGGCCACTGCCTGGTGCTCTGGATCATTTGTGAAGCCAGAGTTTCACTGATTTATGGGAAGATCCTGCTACATGGGAGGGGAAAATGATATAAAGGGGGGAAATTAAATTTGAATGGGAAAAATTGCCAATCTGTATGGAGGAGTAACCCRGTCTAGATTTTTGARTGCTCTGGTCTAGTGRAAGGTCAGGGGAGGCCATGGTCAGRGTRATARTTTATTCCCTTTTTMTGCTTCTCCCTTTATTTGATCTGGSCCAAGACARGAAAAAAGCAGAAAGAAATCTCCAGGAATAGGATTTACTGTCAACACACCCCTTCCAACAGCAGGGCTTCTCTGCCTGATTGCCAGAGATGCCACACTGCCCTACACAGCTGAGCCTGCTCTTTATCATCTCTGACTTACAGACATGGGACACAAGGAGGCTGACATTAAAAAAAAAATTGTTTCTGTGAATTATTATGATTTATTTTACAACAATGATCAAGTTTTACAACCCCAAACTTTGCCTATGCAATATATAAAAACACGACAGTAAATACGAGCTGTAAATCAGAAAGTTTTTTTTTTCTAGTCTGGTGGATTCTTCAGAATTTGATGATCTTGACAGCCCCAGTTTAGCAGAAGACACAGAAAGATATAAAATGCATGTTTATATGTAAAAAATATACCTCATTCAGCCTGTGAATTGAAACCAGAATAAGGAACTTGAGCAATGAGGCTTTCTCAGTGACATCATTAAGTGCTCAAACATATAAGTGTCTGACTGAGGAATTAAGTCTCTTCATTATATTCTTCCACGTATTTTTAGAAGTTCAAGACTATGAGTGGAAAGAAGCAAAAATACCCAGTAAAGTGTCCTTGCATGTTCCAGG
>NW_026623912.1:16598-25833 GCF_030028575.1 Malurus melanocephalus | reverse complement strand
AGACTTGTGATATGAGAGCTGAATCTTTTTTCTTGGTCCGGGACAGCAAGGCCACTGCAAACTCTGACTTTTTCTAAGGTTTGYCAGCTTTGTTTCTGTCAGGTCTACAAAAAATAATGTCCAGCCAATGGGATGGACTTCATGTGCTGCTAGAGGAAGATAAGGCAAACTGGTGCCTGAGTCTGACATGAATGACAAGGTATTTGTCCACARGTAAAGGACACAGTTATTTGAGTACATTTGAGTACCACCCTGATTCCGTCCAAGGACACATTAATACAGCTTTACCTGAATAAGAATTTCCCACTTATCAGTTTGAGGTGCTTGTTTAACAGATTGGTGGTACAGGAGCACACCTTCTTGTTCAAAACCYCTACATTCTGCGTTCTGGTATCCACATTCCAATAGATGCTAACTTCAGTAGCAGCATAATTATCCTCTAGAAAAAAATTAATTTCCTTCCAGTTCTTTTACTGCAAAATATTTACAGGATTTTTCTTTTGTGGAACATAACATTAAGTATTTCCTCTCTCTAGAAGTTCTGCAGTTCCTAAGACCACCTGCATACAAAAAAAAAAACAAAAAAAAATACATCCTTTCTTTCTCATACTCCCAAGACTTCAAGTACAAGTGCCYGCTTTTTTACTTTGAAAAGACCTTTACAGAGAATATTGTTCTACTATTAGTCTGCAGTGTACTCCACCCTTTTGATCTTGGCTCACTCAGCCTGACTGCTTATATTCTACACAAGATGCTAAAGAATTATGGATCCATTCTGGGCAACAGATGTTACATGTTGGTCTTTTGATGTGAATTATAGGTGCAATACTGATGCTACTTTTGCTTTATGGCTCCTGGAAGCGATTCCCAGATCTTGATTCTCAAAACATGCTCTGGCCATATCCTTGTTCTCTKTGAGGACAAGGTGGAGATTTGTAGCATCTTCCCTTCCACAAATCTCATTTTTTACATAAAACCAGTGCTCAAGAGGAATCCCATTATGTGCTTCAAACAGGTACTGATCTGGATGATTATAAGGAACTTGCTGCTTAGCAGGGAGGACACTGTTGTGCACATTAAAAAGAAAGCCTGTACCTAGGTAAATAAATTATTTTTTTCACTTTCTATAGTGCTAATCTTGGATCTTGAAGTTGAGCAGTCTCTTAACTGTTAACTGAGTTTGTATGTGAGGATKCAGCAGAGAACTGTGTGAATCCCTGAATGAGGAATTGCAGCATGAGGGTAAGAGAAGACCCAGATTTAACAGAACGCACTGAATTCTTATTTCTATGAGGCTTAGAAATTAGTGATAACTTGTATGAAAGGGAAAGCCCTCTGAAAGAATTTCTCTGTGTRCATGGACTCTGAAGATGTATTTGTTCCATCAACAAGGACCACTGCTTGGTACTGCTGTCAGAAGACAAAAAGAAAGCAAGAAAGCAAATTGGAACAGTGTTAATAACTGCCAGATTATTGAAGCACTTCTGGAAATGGCTTTATCCTGATGCCAGCTGAAGAAGGTGGATTGTCCTGGTGTGTTCATGTTAAGGATTATCAAAATCCTTGTGCTTAGCTTATGAAAATGACATTAAAGAGACATTTGGAGCATTGCTTTAGCAGCTTTCTAGTGTAATGGGAGAAGAAAATACACACAGAAAAGGTTGAGAATAGCACCTTGATTTCTAGTGAATCACAGTCATTATGATAAGGGTGAATCTTTTGTAAGTTACTGTTCCACTGGTGCAGTTTTTGTCACTGTCACCAGCTCATCTCAGGTCAAACATTGTGACTTTGAAGCTCACTCAGCAGTCTGGAGTCTGGAAAAGACGAGCAGCACCAACACAGAGGGGCTGCAGCAAGGGCACGGGAACTCACAGTTCCTCTTGGGACATTGATCTGCCTCTTGCCTCATGGAGAGGGATTCCTTTTTCCCAAATATTTTCCACCCATTGTGGCATAGGAACAAGCCTTTGCAGCCTTCTGAGCACAGCAAAGTGAAGAGAATGAGGCTGCAGCACACACAACACAAATGGAGGGGACGAAGGATCCTTGGGGGCAGAGAGTGGCAGAGCACAAGATCAGCACTCAGGAGATAAAAGGAGCTGATGGAATCACTGCAGAGCCCTGATGTGTCACAGACACCAGRCAGATGTTTGCAGCACTTGCTCCACTGCCAGCTCCTTCTGCTGTTTCTGGGCGATCATCCATTTACTCTGTTGCCTCAGCTACAAGGTTTTTCTTTCCTGCCTGACAGCTGCTGATATCTGTTTTGGCAACAATGCTTCTGCTTCACTTGCTCAGTCTTCCCTGCTTAAAGAGAAACTTGGTTTCTTTACATATCATTTCAAAATGTCTGTCACTGATTAGTGTCCTCTTTGCACCATCTTTTCTCCTGCTGGCAAATTCCAAATGTGGGACGTGGCAAAATTATGAGAAAAGTTAAGGAACAAGAATACCTGAAAAAAATCTGAACAGAAAGAATTCTGCTACCTCTGAAAGATTCCTTAAACGCTCTAATGGGCATTAATATAATGTGTACCTTGTCAGTATATAGCTGTTTTCCTATTTGGAAATACATTTCAGTTTCTACACTGAATAACACTAAATAAAAATTTAGAGACAAAAACTAAATGCAGTCACAGGCTCAAAGAAGTTTTTCTTAGTTTGTGGAATGAAGAAAACTTCACAATCTATGCAACATATACTATTAATTGTGAATATAAACAAATGAGAATGGTGAAGAGAAAAATGGAATGATCAAAAAATAAGCTCAACTTGGTACTGAAACTTTTGCTTCTTTCCTGAAAGTGATAAACAAAAGTAATTAATGCAATGCAGAAAAGCTCCTATTCTTTCTCTCTGCCCTCACAGAAGTCATTGTGCTTGTAAAAGAGGCAGCACAACCTTGAAAATGGATTTGCTGAACTTGAACCTGTTAGAACTGGTTGGCACACAGGATTGCGACAGTAATTTTTTCTGTAAAAATGGCAGTTTCATGTAATTTTACTGAAGGAAAAAGCATGAGGAACCTTTGCTATTAATTTGTCATTTGGTGCTAAGGTATATTGCAGTTATGACAAATGTAATCTTATTTCCTTGTTCTCTGCAGAAGAACTCTTGATGACGCCTGAGATACATGTCAGCACTGCAGGATGTGAAAAACACCCTTAAAATGTAACTCGTGCAACACCTGCAATGCTGAACATGATGCATATCAATATCACCTCTGGGACTGGTATCTGTGGATTCCTCTGGATAATGGTGCTAAAATGTGAGTGAAGAATCTGTTATTCCCATCCTAATCTCCTTACTTACCTCAGTCAGTGTCAGGAGAAGACTTGGTCTGTGTCATTTCTGCTGTGGCCATTGTCATGAAAATGAAGCATCAGGATGTTCATTTCCATCAGAAGAGAGAGAAAAGTAGGAGCAGGAACTGAATACTGCAGATCATTTTCAGAACTGTAGAAGAAACATTTCTGATTTTATTATGAATGGCAATAACAGAAGTTAAAAAATGCTATTTTTTTTAGAAAKAGTCTATGTTAAAAATTTTCATGGCTGAAGTACTATTTTATTCCCATGCATAGATTTTCACAAGATCCAAAATGATTTTGGAATACAACTTCCCTGATTTGAAACAGCCCTTCAATTTCAAAGGCAAAGAACAACTTTTAAATATTTCACTCACAGTCTTATTGCATAGTAGGCAATAATTACTCTTCAATTATGCAATCTTCCACTCCTAACACTGTAGGAGTGGCTCACACCTGACAGTTCAGATAGTCAGAATTCCCACAGTGAATCACACGGTGCAAAGGGCTTGTGGTGCTGCATTAATGGTGCTGCTCTGTGATGTGTGTGCCCTCAGCATTCTGATGCCTTGTTAATATGATGATGAGGGCACTAATGAAGTTTGGGCTCAAGAATTGGTAGCACAGCTTGAATCTTCCCTTGTACAACCACAGCAATGAACACAGTACACAAACAGCACAAAGAAAGGTTTTATTCCCTACAGGAATGCTCTGTGATTTGTTGAAAGTCTGCAAAGTGAGGAACATTTCTGAAAAAAATCCTGCTAAAACCAGCAACACTGAGTTCTGTTTTTTAAACAGGACATTAAGAGCGCCAGCTTCTCCAATAAAGTTGCCACCTGGCAATTTGTGGGAGCTGAAACTGYYTTCYTTTTGCTCTCTCCCTGTTCYTCATTCCCCTTACTCAGTATGATGATGCTGTACACAGAGTTGTAGTAAAACAGCCATTTGACTACTTCTGGSAGAATTCACATGCACMTTTTGCCCTGCCCTGCTTGGAATCCCTGTAGCTCCATTCTTTGATCCTCTCTTCAGCTTCCCCATTTCCCCAAGCTGCCAGACTGACAAACATGGTGCAGTAGTCCTAGGCCCATCAATGACCACTAGGAAAATCCTATTGTACAGGTTTTTTTTCTCCCCACTCTGATCTCTAGGGAACCCTCCAAAGTCCTCTCCTTCCCAATTCTTTTGGATGGAAATATTCTCTTTGAAATTTCCTTTGAAATAAAACATACATTTCCAGTGCCAAGCAGTAAGYTGTGTGGAAATGGTTCAAAATTCAGTAATTCATAACATTTCCAATGGTCTCACCTAATAAGTAGGAACAGTTGTAGTAAAATACTGTCACTTCATATTAAATAAAGTATCCTGAAATCTGAAAATGTATCTAATGTCAGTATAAAAGAAATGATAATTTTTTTGGCTAGTCTTTTAGCAATATAAGTGATTTAACAAATTTAATTCTCTCACTTCAAACATCTGCCTTTTTCTTGTTTTATTCATGCACAATTGGAAGGGACTTTTATTGGATTTAGGCCCCAGCATTAGAGTGTATTAATATGAGGTGTTGGSTGAAATCAGTGATTTCTCAGACAATTATTGCTCATAGGAGAGAGGGAAATAAAAAACCTGGAGTCAGGACCCTGAAACATTAGGCAAACACTCCCCCTTCTCTGTTGCTGAGGGAAGAAGATATCTTCCAGAGATCTGTCAAATAATTGCAAGTTACTCCATAGTTTGGAGCTATAGATCTAAACCTGGRAACCCTACTGTGCATTCTGTAACCTGTATTTTACTGTTCAAAGTCAGCTTTGATTTCATAATTCTGGCAAGGTCTGCTAGCACAGTAATGTAAGTTTTTGYGTTTTAAGAAACATAGCAGTAATATTCCTAGGATTTCTCAGGGAAAACACTTCACACAAAGATGCAGTTATTCTTTAAAAATTGTGTGCATTTTTTGCCAAGTATTTCAGTTAAATTGGATGTGATTATAAATAGAGAAGACTTCAAAAGAATGCAAGGCTACAATTGTCTTCCCTCCTTTTGCCTGGCACTCCTCCTTCCCAGGCCTTCCAAAAACTCCTTATTTGTAYAAACAGTCTGTTTATTCTGTTTAGTCTATTAGCAAGACATATTCCATAAGTAGAATAAAAAGTGAACTTTTGCCACCAGCTGGCAGATTTCACTCCCATTCAGATAGAAAACCACTTTGTGTGATTTATTGCAGCTCACCTCCCCCTAGTTCCTTAATTTCTTGGACAAAACCAAGGGAAAAACAAATTCCTTCCACAGCTCTTTAAAGCTTTACCTTGGAATATTTTATTTTTAACACTAACACTTATTCATCTTTATACCCATTCAATGAGTGTCTCCAGAACAATTCTCCCCACAGCATGGCAGAGTCTTCCTGTTCCCATTTTCCTTCCCTAACACTTGAACCTGGGGAAAGCACACTTTCCTTTTACCTTTTCTTTGAAACTCTGTCTGTGCAGACAATTAAAATCAAGTAGCCAGAGTCATCAATTGATTTAACCCTTGTGCTTGAGGGAAAGGAAGTTGCAGGAGGAAGAATGCAGAGAGGGCAGCAGGAATGGTTTATAGATTAATGTGGTTTAGGCTTCTGTGATGGGGTGAGAAATCGATGTGCAGAAAATGTCATCTTTGACAACCAAAGTGRCAGACCTGGCTATTAAAACTTCCTGTGCCTTTACAACGGGTGTCAAAGTTGCATTGGTAGCTCATCTATCCCTTTCCTCTCCCTGCTTTTAGACAAGATACTATTTTACAACATTTTATTTTGTGTTGAAAGGCAGATTTAGGKTTTTTTTCATTCTGCACATATGGTTAGGAAGTCCCAAAGGACCAAACGATGTTCTCTTTATAGTGACTTGCTACAGAGCCAAGGATGTCACCATTCATCCTGAGGTGGGTTTACAGGGATATCAAACCAATTGTCAGGGTACATGGTTAGAGAAGAAATTTACTGAGGCAGAGAACAAAACCATCTGGACATTTAGCTTCAAATCCAGATCAGAAATAATAGTCATATTATCAGGAGTATTTCAAGTACAAATGGGTGGTGTACTGGTGGGACTATTGTGTTTATTTAGCGGGGACATTTCTATTGATTGGGACAGTCAATGAGGTCAGATATATTATCTTCACAAGCTTATCTTTCAGAGAATGGCAAATACAAGGACATAAAAAAAGACAAGGATACTCTATTTATGTTGAATTTAAAGAATTTTCATCCCTAATATTTTCTACTAAGTAACTGTGTGCACAGTCTACAACACTGGAGCCACTCTAGGCTGGCTCTGAAGGACATGCAGCACCAGGAAGGTTTGAGTTACACTGTGGGTGAGTGTCCTGACTGGCAGTGGAGGCAATTTTGGTGTCACACTTAACAAAAACTAATCAATAACTAAGTTTTGTAAGCTGCAGGTATCCAGGTGAGGGTTTAGTAGTGACAATAATAATAGATTTTTTTTTTTTTTTGGAAGCTGAGAAACAACWGCTACAGCTCAGTGCTAGGTTTACCAGCAGGTGGGTGATGGCAAATATGCTACAGCTGTGTTTGCTGTGGTTTTCATTTTATTTTGAATTATTTATAAATAGCACTAGGAGCAATTTAGGCATTAACACATGATATGCCCTTTAAATGTTTAGATTTTTTTTTTCTCTCAAACTTACTGAGCAGGTAGGAGCTAGATGGAAGATAATGTCAGTGAGGTGCAGAGCACAGTTCTTTTCAGACCTCTGACTCCCATTGTCACTTCAGCAATAATGAAATTTGGAGTGAGCTTTCAGAAAGAAAATTCAGCCAGTGCTTTGGTATAGCAATGTGCTGCAAAGTACCCCACCACACTCCTCAAGCAGCACCATCTGTACATCACAGTGCTGACAGAAAAGTAACCTAAAAATGGAGAGAGATGGAGCAAGGCCTGTAGTTCTGTCCTCCTGCAGAGCACACTGCCAAATAACAATAAATGTTAATACCGTGTCAATCCCCCACTTGCTGTCCTGCTCAAAAGTGCATCCTCTGTTTGCCATTTGTGCTTTTGGAGTTTTTTTGTCACCATGCCTGGAATGCACACAGCCCTGAGGTGTTCAGCCTTGTGCTTTGGCAGTCATTTGTCTGTTCTCTCTCCTTTTCTCCTCCAAGCCAACACTTCAYGTCAGCTAATACCTGAGTATCAGTGCTGGTTGGGTTTTATCCCTGTTCAGTCTCTCACACTCAGAAGAGTAAATATCTTCAAGGRTCTGTGTGCAATATATTGTTTTAAAATTCACATTTCCAAGTACACATGCAAAATATTTGACAAAGACAGCTGTCCTATCATGCTGCCCAAGCATGTCTTGTTCTTACCTTGTCCTCCCCTGCCTGTCTGAAAGCATCTGTTGCCCCATCTCTGCTTTGGCAGAATGCTGAAGAAGTTATTTTAACTGTTTGCCAATCACTGCCAATTGTCCTGCTCATTACACAGGGAAAAAAGACCTTTCTGTCCCAATGACAGACTGAGCCTGTTGCAGTATCTTTTTAAAAGTAATACCTGAACTGYGAGTGATGGTGAAGAGTCTAAACTCGTAACCTCCTTGTGCCTGGTGTTCTCTGCTTTTCCACACAGGGATAAAGGATAAAGGACAGATTTACTGCACCAGACCATTCTTTCCATGGTTGGAGGAACCAGCCTTCCTCCAGCAGAGCAGAGCAGAGATACATTCTGCAGTGTGACGGTTCAGGAGCCAAGATTGGGGACACAAAGACAGGGACATGCTCTGATCCTCCCTGTGTCAGTTCTGCTCCACAAGGCAGTGGGAGCTTGGAACAGGGCAGGGATGGCACAGACCCTTCATATTTGAARGCAAAGGTCATGTTTTGGTCTCTTGTGTTTGCCTGCTCAATAAGGAAAGGAAACTGCAACTGATATTTCTCAACCCCATATAAAAACAACATGTCATATTTTCATATAATTACAGGCCAGGAGTCACTGGACTCCACAGTCCTTCCACTGCAAAAGAGCTTTGGATCCAGAAACTGAGATGGTTTACTCATTTCCAGAGGACTTGTGGAAAGAATCATAAGAGGGAGAAAAACAGAAAGTAGAAAGATGAAATGCACCATTAAGTGTACCCAGGGAACACAATAACACACTTTATAGTCCAAACAAAATTTTAGTTMTGCACTGTCACAGACAAAAATGTCTTAAATCCAGGAGGCTCACTTTGTAGCCAGTCCAAATAAAACTTCTGATCACTAATKTGGACACAGAGGAAAGAAGTGCACAATTACACATCAATTCACTCTGCACCAATCCTCAAACCCACATTGCCTGAGACAACAGACAGTGAAAAGGCTGGGGTTGTTGAGCATGTGATGCTTTTTCCACTCTTTTATTCTTACTTACTTCCCTCCCAAACTGTTCCTTAGTGTCCCTGCCCTGGTTTAACCCCAGCTGGCAGAGCCCCACAGGGCTGCTCACTCCCTCTCTCCACATTGGATTGAGAGAGAGAACAGGAAGGGTAAAAGTGAAAAAACTTATGGTTTGAGATAATGACAGTTTAATGAGCAAAGCAAAATCTCTGCACACAAGCAAAGCAAAACCAGGAATTCATGGGCRGGCAGGTGTTCAGCCTCCTCCAGGACAGAGGGCTCTGTCACACTCCTGGTGACTTGGGAAGAAGAATGGCATCATTCCAAATAAACCACCCCCTTTCCTCGTCCTTCCCCCAGCTCTGCATGCTGAGCATGGTGCCATATGCTCTGGATAGCCCTGTGGTCAGTTGTGATCAGCTGTGGTCAGCTGTGGTCAGTAGTGTTCAGCAGTGGTCAGCAGTGGTCAACACTGGTCAGTTGTGCTCAGCAGTGGTCAGTTGTGCTCAGCAGTGGTCAGCAGTGGTCAGCAGTGCTCAGCAGTGGTCAG
>NW_026623912.1:7425-15047 GCF_030028575.1 Malurus melanocephalus | reverse complement strand
GAGAGATCTTTTGAGCAGAGACACTTTTTAGTATCTATGTGTCAAATACCAACTCATTTTTGGGGGTATCCAAATAAATAATACCAATAATAGATTGGTATGGACACTCTGCTCTCCAGATCATTTTGGGCTCTGCCACCTCACAGCCATCGGACAAAAGGAGAGGGGAGGAATTGGCTGGGTGTCCCCAACAGCTCTGCATGTCAGTGCTGAGATGGAAATGAGCACCCTCAGAGCTCTACTCCTGCTTCACCTTCACTGGAGGGGGTTGGAGTGCAGATGGAACATTCAGAGATGTTGCAGTACCATGAATAACTCATGGCAATGGGGTGAAGAGCAGCTTGGGGCTGCCCTGGCTGAAGGAGCCTGTGCCAGCAGCAGGATGGCTCTCTGGGCACGGATGGAGCCAGTTCTGGCTGAGGAGGGGGGTTCTGGGCAGGCAGCAGCGCCCGGTGATGAGGGRTAAACAAATTCCACTCCATCAGCCCTCCTGCAGTGGGTTCACCTCAGAAACATCTTGCTCTAATCAATACTGAGCAGAGTGCCAGCTCTTAACCCTGCCTCTGCATTTCCATCCCTYCATCCTAATCACTTTTAATTTATTTTCCAGATTTGCTGGAAGGAAGCGTTTCCTCAGCGCRGGCTTCACACAGATCAATCCCTTTGCAGCCTTTCAGGTTCGATGTTCAAATTTGTGTTTCACAGTGATGCAGAATGGAAAGCATAAARAGGTGGTCAGGGTAATTTCTGGTGCATGAGATCTTACACAATGTTGTGATAAGCTTTGCAATCACTGCATCATTACACTAATTGTTTGTCACTGTGCACATGTGCACATAATCAGCAGCCTTGGATGGAATACATTACATTCCTCTTGTGTCAGACGTGGTGTGTCTCAATCCATCAGGAGGAAATGCCTAAAAATGGATGGAGGAAAGAGTTTAAGCCAGAAGCAGAGATTCTAATTGTTTCACACCAAGTGTTTCATATATTTGCTAAACTGAGTTGTCATGCTGCTAATAATTATAATTGTCTTCTGCCACTGACAGGTGATTGTTTTGTGATTTCTGTGTCTAATGAAAATTCATTATAACTAGAAAATTATTTTGGTGCTATCCTGGATTCACTTAGAGAATTCCTGGAAAGTGTCTATGCTGCTACTTTTACCTCTTAACACAATCTTGAAACTATTTTTTCCCTCTTAATAAACTTAATTGAGGAAATTTAAGTAGGTGCATTTAGTTCTTCGGTGTGTCTCACAGTACCGACACATAGAATGTGTCTCTGCAGTATTAATACAGATGATTAGTGGAAAATAAGAATAATTTRGTTTTATCTACTTCCATGTTATTGCAAACAGATAGGAAGTTAAYTGAAGTTATGTTCCTTTTTGAAAGCTGTGTGGTGCAATCCATCAGTAAGAACCAGGTTATGAAATTCAGTGATGTCTGCCTGTCTGAAAGAGCCTTCAAGACTGAGATTAATCTAAAATAAAAGCAGGCCTTTTAAAATTGCATAAAGATGATGAAACGTGTCTTTTAATTCTATTGTTTAACACAGTGAAGGGTGATGGTCTCATCTCATCTTTTCCTGATTTCCAGACTCAGAACTATAAAATAACTGTGGAGAGGGAGAGGGAGAGGGAGAGGGAGAGGATGCCTTGGGGCAAACCTGAGGGAATGACAAATCCTGTTTTCTCAGTCAGTGGATGCAGCAAAAAGGAAGAGTCTCCTTCATTTGTTTTGTCCAAAATGGAATGTTAACTTTTGAGATAAATTTCTGCAAGGCTGTGTGGGGTTCTGAAGCTGCATGAATGGAGGGGGGAAAGGGGGAAAGATGGAGAAATCTCTCTTCCTGATGGAGGGTTTCCAATAAAGCAGACTTGTTTTGGGAAATGAACTGAAACATGTTCTCTTGTTACTGTCTCACACATATATACACAAAATCTGTGACTGCAAGTCTGGGCATTGGGCAGAAAGCAAGAGGTAATGAACTGGTTCGATTATGCAGGAAAATGGATCAACAGTAACTGCAAAAGCCAAACCTCTGCTGTGGAAAAGCACTTTAAAATGGTATAATTACCATTGTGTCATCCTGTCATTTTTGAGCATTTCTTGTCATAGAAGGGACCACTGATATCTGAGGCCAATGCCAAGMATGGTGTATTTGTTATTGCACGAGGAAGATGCCAGGGGAACAGGCAACTGAACTTCAACAAGAGAAATAATGTTGATTTGCTAATAAAACTTTATTCCTAAAGACAAAGCATGTACATTTGTTTCTGCAACAAATTTCATAAATGAGGTCCACAGAATTACTATAATGCAATATCTTACCTATAAATGGCACCACAAACTCAGTATAATATATCAAATTCTTAGAAAAATGCTATGGCTTTTTAACTTTTGAAGTAATTTTCAGTTGAGCTATAAGAGTATTACATGCATTTCATTAATATATYCCAAATGTAATTTCAAAAGTAATTAATCCTCTTCCTAGTTTGATCTATATTATAAAGACAGAACCCAGAAAATATGAGGAAAATTGACAAAAGAATCAGAAAGACAAATAATTCAATTTCTTTTTTTTTTATGGAACACTGGATTATAATACAATTTATTTTCTGTAGTTTCCAATTTGACTTCAGATATCTTAAGCCTTTGATAGGTTGCTAATATAAGACATGATATCCACTTTTAGTCAAGTGTGCTGCAGTTGCTATGTGTGGAACATCTGCATATATTTCCTTGATATTTCCTCAGAAAATACTGAGCTCTGTTGAGCCACGCTCTTACTCCAGCATTCGTTTGGTAGAATCTCAAAAAACACCTTCCTAAGGTGCCCATTCAGATCAGCTTTTTGTGAGTACTCTTGGCTGCAGAGAAGGCACCCAGGGGAGCTCCCTGCCTGGGTGGTTGGTCAAAAATGGAAAAGCTAGTCAAGGCTTATTGAAAGGCTGAGTTGTGCTGGTACTGTGGTCTACCTTTTCGGAAAGTCAATCCTTGAGATTTTACCATTACTCGCCTCCCACACTATTATTTGCTTTGCCTGATAAACTACAAAGCATGCTGGCAGAGAATTATTCTCACRTTGCACTTCTCTTCTACAGGCAATGGAAAAATACTTAGGAATAAATTGCCGGAGCATAAGTGCCATTTCTCAGAATTTCACGGGCTGTAGTCTTTGATGCTAACACATTTGATGTACAAGAAGCTTTTTTATGTAAATACTAAATGTACATGAAATCACTAAAGAAAATGCAAATACCTCAGAAACTCAGCAATATATTATGCCTCAGAGCTGGCCATTTTGCAGTAAGGATTTCCTTATGTTTCCCCTCCCCAAAATGAGTAACTGAGAAATTGTCCCAGAAACAATAAGTGATGTGATTGTTACACTTGAGGAAAGGTTGCCATTGACAGGGACCTTGACAGGTTTGGGGGTTGCCAGCATAAATCAGTCATGGATCAGTTAGAGCAAAACAAAAATAGCCACAAAAATGCTCAGAGACCTGGAGCACCTCCCTTACAAAAGAAAACTGAGACAGTTGGGATTATTCAGCCTGAGGAAGAGAAGAGCTGGGGGAAATCTTATTGCAGACTTGCTGTATTAAAGGAGGATTAAAAGAAAGATGGAGAGAGACTTTTTATCAAAGCCTGTAGTGACAGGACAAGGGATAATGCTTTTAAACTGCAAGAGATTTATATTGGCCATGAGGAAGATTTTTTTTTTTAAGATGAGGCTGTTCAAACACTGGAAGGGGTTGTCCAGAGAAGTTTTGGGTGATTCATCCCTGGAATTGTTTTAGGTCAGGTTGGATGGAGCTTGGAGCAACTTGATCTAGTAAAAAGTGTCCCTGCCCATGGCAGGAGAGTTGGGCTAGATTGTCTTTAAAAGTCTGTTCTAACCCAAACCCCTTCGTGACTCTTAAACCTTTGTTAAGGTTTAATTAAACCTTTGTTTCCTGAACAGAATATTGTGCAAATATTTGTTAAAATAATTCCTTGCTATGATCTCTGTAAAGGTACCAGGGAGTCTGCACTGAAATAAGACAAAATTAACACTCTATTTTTTTCAGCTTCTCATGTTTCCTTCTTAACTTTCTGAGTGTTCCTTTTTATGTCTCCTTTCTAAGACATGTTAGTTTGGAGATGCTATAACTGAGTACTAATCCTGGAGTGATTCACCATAAACTTCAGGGCTCCACTCACAGATTTCACAGGACCTTACACACATAAAGTTAGAGCTGGGTGAGTGTTTTGAATCAGGTGGTGAGACATTGAGTGGGGTTGAATTTTAGTGTCATTTGGAGTCACTGACTACTTTGCCATTTCATTCCACACCTMAGTTTCTTGCAACTTAGCATTTTTAACACAAGACTGTACAGCTCTCTCTATGGATATTAACCATAAAATGAGGATAATATTCTGAGGACATTCAATGAAGTCACTGAAATGTGTTTTCAAGCTCAGCTTTTTATTATACACAACCTATTATGTTAAAAAGCATTAAGGTTGCTCAGATAAGCACTCTAAATCAATATTCACCTRTACTTTCTTCCCTTGAGAGATCTTTTGAGCAGAGACACTTTTTAGTATCTATGTGTCAAATACCAACTCATTTTTGGGGGTATCCAAATAAATAATACCAATAATAGATGCTTTAGAGAATCAGTGCCATCACAGCATTTTGAATTTAATGTGAATGGCATAAGTAGTTAATTTTCATTTTGCAATTTGAATGCATTTTTTTTTTTCAGACCGTAACGCTCTCTCTTCTTCTTACCTTACACAATAAATATTTTATCCCACAGACCTGATTGTCAAACCTGGAATGTTTTCCAGTTTCTTCAGTTGATTCCCATTTCAATATATCCTAGAGCAGAATTCTTCACCACTGCTGCTCAGGTATCATAAAAGAACGGGAGCTCAGCAGGCAATGCCCCATTAATGGAGCATCCCTGTACACAAATGCTAAACCACCATCATCCATCACCACACTCACATTCACTTATTTGGAGGAATCTATATASATGTGAACCAGATCAACTATGAAGAAATTATTAGTTTGTTTGTTTTTTTTCCTCTGCTACAGTCAAACTGCATTCATTAAAAAAAAAAAAAAGAGAACTTCAATTACATTTTGAGCCTAGCTCATTTTGGATCAGGATGACAAACCTTTGACATCTGGATATCCTTCAGTGTCTGCATACTTGTGTTTKTCAGTCAGCATTTCTTTAAGTAATAGCTTTAAACATGCACACATTCAGACTTTCTGGAAAAATCAGTGGTTAAGAAAGATTAATATCAGTGTAGGCAACATGCTACTKCAGTTGATAAACTCTACAGCTCTATCTGCACCAAGGGATTCTAAGAAGGTATCTTTGGGAAATATTTTCAGAGACAATTTTTTAAATTATGAGACATAGTTTCAACTACTACTGTCACAAGTCTATTTTCTCTGCTTTCTAGCCCCAAATCCCATTGCCTGCATCACTGTAGAGGATGAATCACTTATTTAGTGAACAGACAAAGGAGACATTGCTTGGAAAAATGAAGGACAAGTATCCTGCTTTAACATTATTGTTATTGTATATATGTTGGCAAATTCCATAGATGGACCAATAGTTTTAATTTCTTAAAATTAAAACTATTTTAATGGAGACTGTCTCATCTTACTACATCAGATGAGACAGTCAGAACTGGAAAAACTCCTGATAACCTTCATAGGCTTCCCAGTAGCTCCATGGTTGCAGTTATTTTTTTTCTCATTTATTAATTATTTTGAATTCAGAACAATTGTTTTCCCAGTTAGTAATCTGGAGGGAGCTCAGGATGTTAGCATCAGATGTTCCAGTGCTGTTAAGTCATTGCTAGAAGAAATTTTCCMCTTTTTCTGCACTTATGCATTATTTTTTCCTTACTAGGAAGCACCTTCTTGAATATCTAAATGCTTAATTGTATTGCAAGATGAGGAGGGACAAACATTTATTTTAATTTTTTTTTTTTTTTATACTGGAGCTATAAATTTCATCCACTGAGTTTCTTTAATCACCATTTTTGAGGTACTGGCCTCTTTCATATTATTGAGAGATAGCTCTGTAAGGGAAAAAACAATGAAAGTCAGAATCATTCACTTATTTTAATTTGTTGCTTATTGTTTGTTAAAAGATAATCACTCAAAAAAAAAAAAAAGAGCAATCAAAATATCTACTTCAAATAGCTCTGTTATCATACTTTCTGTACTAAAAAACATCTGCCACATAAAAACCAGCAAATAGAGTMTTTTTCAGTTTTCTACATGCTGCASAARTCCATTCTATGAAATAAATACAGGAAATAATAGTTTCAGAGTCAAAGTATGCCTCACTTTTTCATGTGTAGATGTCTCAAAAAATACTGCTGTGAATACAGTATTCAAGGAAAATACTTTTTTTTCTGGAACAAATCAAAAGAGTTTTCTTCATAYTCTGTCATGCCTATTCAGAATTTCAAGTTGTTAGCCTTAAAATAATACTTCAAGTATCACTATCTTCTCCTATATTTCAGTAAGAAAGACAACTCTAAATGTGTCCAAGGTTACTAAGACAGCTTGCCTGACTTCTTGGTTTTAGATTTATGACAACTTTCACCAAGTTTGAGAAAAAAGTGAACAAAAACAAGACTGCTGTATTAAGATTGTGCAAGTGTTTAGTGGGGAAAATGCATTTACAGCTCCTACACTGCATATTAATATAAAATAAATAATAGGACAGCAACAGCAAGTATGTACWCAATTCTGTCACCTCAAGTAGCTGCTCTTTTAGTAAACTGCAAATAGCAATTTACTGTTAAGTAAATAAAAAAGCTGGGAATTGTGAGAATGATTTAAGAATCTGCTATTTTTACAAGGAAAAAATGAAAGGAAAATTTAAATTGAATAATATTAATTATTCTCTCTTTAGTGATAGGTATTAACTCAAAATCCTTGAGTTCAGATTTTTTGAGTATTTTCATATCAGTTACCAGGACAGTAGAACTAAAATTGAAAAGCAGGAGCTGGAAAGTCTGGAATTCAAGGTCAAAGGGCTTGGCTGTTCCTTGCCACTGATGCCTGACAGAGACACTGCTCCTCTGCAGCCTCTTTGGGAGCAGAGCATGTGGCTGGACAGGAGGAAAGGTTTCATCGTGTCCTTGCTCTGTTCCTTTGGCCATTGGAGATGAATCCGTGCCTGAAGGTCCAGGAGGAAAAGTGGAGAACAGGGAAGGGGAGTGGCTGTAATTTGTGGCTCAAAATGACCACCCCAGGACAAAAAGAGATGTGAACCTTTTCTGATTTAGAGCTATAATTCATACTTGCTGTAGCTGCCAGAATGCAATCTAATGCACAGGGTGTTGAAGTTCRTTCTACATATTTCCCAGGAATTACTTTTTTCTCCAGCAGTATTTCTAATCTGAACAAATTGAATAAATAAGCCACTTGAATCCTACTGAAATCCTAACAAGTAGCTTAATTTGATGACATGGGGCAGTTTGGACCCTGCTGAAGGTGAGAGGTTAMCATTGACTCAGTAGAACCYGTGTTYCACTGGCCATCACTGTGACTCTGCCTGCTCTGATGTACTCTGCAAGTTGTTCTGAAAA
>NW_026623912.1:0-7283 GCF_030028575.1 Malurus melanocephalus | reverse complement strand
CTTGTCATCTTTATCTGCTTGCCCTCCTGGGCTTAGCTCACATCACAGTTCCCTGTGAGACCCATCTGAATGCTGTGCTGCTCCAGTGGGGATGGAGGCACTAAACTGTGCCCTCTGCAGTCATACATGCAGTGCCTCAACTATGAAGAGGAAAAAAACCCCACAGTTTAGAAACAGCAGTGCAGAGAAGCCTAAGTTTAAAAAARGAAAATGCTTTATGCTATGCACAATCTCTTTAAATCCATGTAGAATCTAAAGGCTGCAGGATTCAGAACTGGTGCTCATTTAGATGCATGAAGAAGCAGAGCAACACTGTTCTTCTAGCAAAGCCACACTCAGCCCTACTTGGGAAGCATTTTATTTGCATCATTATCACTTTAGTGCCATCTCTGAAAAACTGTTCACTTTCATACAAGTCCTGTGTACTTGTGTTGYGTGGGTATCAGATCAGTATTAATGCTCTTTCCCTGCCAAACCTGAAATCACAACTTCTGCTGTAAAYTCAAGTGAACCTGGGACAGGACTGCAGTGCCAGCTCACCCTGGAGCCAGCAGCCAGGGAGGGCCCACAGTCCATAACTCTGCTGATGGCATYCTTACTCTTGTCATCTCGGGTGGTATCTGAAATCCTGACATGCTGTCTGCCCRGGCATAGCGTGTCTAGAAGCCATAAAATAAATGTGATGCCATGTGGCAATGAACATCACTGGGGCTTCAGACATGGAGCTGGTGGGRAGACTTGCCTGTAGGGYTTTGTGGGAACAAAGGAGATATGATGCAAAAAAAAGTTCAAAGGAAGAGATGKATAAGGTTTTGTTTAGCCAGAAAGCACAAACTGAAATTACTGACAACTAAGTCCCTGTATTAGTGGCACTCTTAATTTTTGATATCAAGATGATTTGCCTCAAGCTTTTAGATCCAGAGTGACAGTGAGCTGCTATGAACCAAGCAATGTTTTCTTTCAGCCTTCAGCAGCTGCTGAATTTCTTTTCATGCGATGGAAACCATGATGTCTGGTCCTGTGTTATGAAATAAGCCTCCCTGCTAAGTTTTTGCTGGTGTTAYTTTACTCTGCAGCTTCTGAGGAAGATAGAAGTAGCTGAAGACCGTTTCATGGCCAGTGATGYCTCCAGTTCTGTTTCCTCCAATGAAACTCTCTCACTTGAAGCCTGATAAGAGGACCCTGAAATAGACCTTTCACACTTGYTCTTGAGAATATTCAGATTGACAGGTAATGAGCAGTGTCCACCTGCTGATATCACTGTTCCAAATAGCAAAGGACCAGCTCAGAGAAACCCAGTAATGAGGAGGCTCCTTCAGATGGAGCTCTGTGCAAATCTGCTCTAATAGGGAAGGACACATTGAGAGGGAAAAGTAAAATTTATTCTGAAAAACTCAAATCTCTATTCAATACATATGATCCTGAAAGTTTGATCTTGGCTCTCAAGGGCTTTAGTTTTTTGTTTTTTTCTTTTTTTTTGCAAGGTGCTGTTGATTCTACATTTTCACAGTAGGCTCAAGTAAACCTGGATATTTTATTTTTTTATATTAAAATATGAATGCTTTTCACTTGGGCAATTGATTGTGTTGACCAGCACTTTGGCTGCATTCATAGCTACTTATTTAGGTAGAAATAATGAATCATATATTTCTGGAAGCTTCCAGGGCCCTACCATGACTTAAAATTACAAAATAAAAAACCAAAACTGGTGCAGGGCTCCAAGACAGCAACAATGATAAAACAGTAACGATCAAAAATCTATTTTTTCCTCTCAGTTTTATTTATAACTGCTGCAGGGGACCAACCACTTGCTTTCAAGCTGTATCCTCTGAGGGGCTGCTCCCCTGCCAGTTTTATGGACAGAGCCTACACAAGACCCAGGAGATCCAACCCTGCCCATTCTGCTCTTTCCCACTGCATGGAACAGCTGTTGCATCTGTTTCTGTCTGGGATGTTTGGGTTTGGTAAAGAGAAGATAATTTGAGCAGGTCACCTGCAGATGAGACCAGAGTTACAGATTTCTTAGTTTGTTTGCAGCCTGAGGGCAGAGGGCATGCACAGAATTCTGCTGTGGCGAATTGAATACAAGCATGACTTTAATTAAATGAGACAAAATACCATGCTAACATGAAAACTCTGTTTATATGCACTAGTCTTTTTTGATATCTTCCTCCATTTATTTGGTAGAATAATGGGGAAATATTATTTGTGACTGTATATTTTATGTTTTGAAGAAGAACAGCTATGTGTGTCAGAGCAGTTGCAATCTGCTTTTCATGGGTGTGGAGAGTCAAGCTTAGGCTTAGTCTTCCCTCTGCCATTCCAGTAGTGATCCCTGATGGGGCAGAGAAGAAGAAATGATTGGCAAGATGTCAGGAGTGGTGATAAATGGGAAATGGCTGGTGCTAGTTTATCCCTTAATGAGATAAACATAATTAATGAGTGATTATCTTTTTTTTTTATCAAAATATGAAGCAGAAAGACCCCATCTAGCAATGTGGGAGACAGTGCAGGTAAAAATAGTGAGAAATACTGGTTTCTCCCATATAAAAACAAAACAAAAACAAACATGCAAGACCCCAACCGCCCCAGAAAAAAAAAAAGAAAAAACAAACCATGAAAACACATGCCCTTAAAGCTAAACAAACTCAATTTTGAAGATTGAAAACAGCTTTTTGGTTGAATCTACCTGAAGGTGAGGGATAGAAGTGAAATAACTCAGTTCACCGTAATGTTTAAAACTGGTGTGTAGGGGATCATTAATTGGAATGGGAGAAATCTAGTTCAGTCTCCATGTGTGTTTTATATTTCCCCAGTTGTTTTCTGCCCCCCTGCATATTTGTATGTTCATATTTGCTGGGTTTCATTATTTGTTTGCTTAGTCTGAACGTCTGTAATTTGAATATACTGTGATCAGCAGGTTAAAGGAGGGGATTTTCCACCCCTATTCTGTTCTTGTGAGGTCCCCACCTCGAGTGCTGCCTCCAGCTCTGGTGTCCCCATCAAAAACAAGACATGGAACTGCCAGAGAGGGTCAGAGGAGGGCAAGATAAAGGTCAGAGGGATGGAACCCCTCTCCTAGGAAGAGAAGCTGAGAGAGTTGGGGTTATTCAGCTTGGAGAGGGAAGGTTTGAGGGAGACCTTATAGCAGCCTCTCAGTACTTAGAGGGTTATAAGAAAGATGGAGAAAGAATTTTTGTCAAAGTCTGTAACGATGGGACAAGGGATAATTTTTTTTTTTAAACTGAAAGAGGCTAGATTCAGATGGGACATGTGGAAGAAATTTTKAAGGTGAGGCTGTTGAGTTACTGGAGTGGGTTGGGAAAAGTTGTAGATGGAAGTGTTCAAGGCCAGATTGGAATGAGCACCAAAAAACCTGACCTAGTGATAGATGTCCCTGCCCAGGCTGTACTGGATCATCTTTAAAGGACCCTTCCAACCCAAACCACTGTGTGATTCTATGATTATATATTTGGGTAAAGCTATAGATGCTGAAGCTCATAACGTAGTTCCTTTTAGAAAATGGAAATGGGTGACAAAGAGCCTCTTTCTGTCTAAATTAGGGTGGAACAGGTGTCTCAAGCACCTTTGCTTTGCTCTTTAATCATCCCAATCTACCATTCTGCACAATCAAGTCCGTTTCACCCAGAAAAATGAAAATAAACCATCAGTGCAATGTACTACCTTCAGCTGCCATGATTTCCTTTACATTAATATTGATATTGAGGACATCAGATTGCAACAAAAGTCACCAAAAGAAAATAAGACCCCATCTCTTGTATGGGAAAACAGCCTATGAATGACTCCTTCTCCAGTACCTAGACCTGTGTTTGTGTTATGAGTGATGTGCATGATTTCCAAGTGATACATGATACTTGAAACACCAAAATCCTAAAATTGTGGGTATTCCAGTATTTTTTTTTCCTACCTGTAGCTTCTGCTGAAGTGTAATGGAAAGATTTATTTCTTCTTAGTTTGAAAACAAACCAACTGTAAACCCCTAAGAAAGCTGTGAGACAGAAAACAATCCACTCTCTTGTGTAAACTGAGAAAGATGAAAAATAAAACCCATGATTTTCTCCAGTGAATCCACCCTCATGGCGAGGATATAACGTGAACAGCAAATGGCATGAGCTTAACCTTTCCTTTTCGCAAATTTTCACTTTGTAATTTCGTAGTTTTATTAAGATGCTGTAATAATTGTGATATACTGTGCTCTCTCCAGGAGGGGGTTGCTTCAAGTATAGTATGCTGTATTTTTAACTGAAACTGTAATTTAATTTCTGTTTCAATGTTGATTTTAGATTCTCTTACATCCTACACAAATGTCGCTTGATCATATTAGTTTATGCTTTTTTATTTTTTCCCTTTTGTCTTTTTTTTTAAACCAAGCATTTGAATTCTGAAAGTCATTTGAAGAGGAAAGGATGACTACAGCTCTGGGTGTTCCTGCTCCAGTAGTGCATGGCAAGATCAATTTGGGCATTAAGCTTTAGCTTTTACCCTCTTGCAAGCCTGCCAAGCAGTAGATATTACTATGCCAGGAACTTTCAGCCTCATTAAAACTTCAGTATATTATCAGAAATTCATAGTGTGTTAGGCAGACACACTGAAGGACTCCACATTCCTTACTTGGAGAAAATATTTTTTTTTTCTTGAAGTTATTTTTATGCATTCTTCAATAATTTTATTTTCTAATTTTGTATCATTTGCTCAAAATATGTATATTTCCCTTTTTAATTTTTTTTTTTTAAAGAGTCAATTCTCTACTGCAATTTGGTCTAAAATTCAGCAGCGTAATGGTTATTATAGTTTAATATCAAGCTATCTCTGTAGGTCAGAATCTTTGCATATTTTTTTTTTCACTTTAAATTCAGTATACAATGTTTACAATCAAGAGGCATAATTTTTTGCCAGTTTTCCCCTTGATTTGATTTTAAATATTTTTCTGATTGGATATGGTTGACCACAGAATTAATTCTTTTTTTTTTTCTTCCTCCTGAGCAATTAAATAAGTCACACAGTACCTACTTAAGCTGTTATCTGCTTCTGAAGCAGAATTCAGGTGAAAGGAATGAATTCATTAAGTGCAAAGGAGCTGAACAAACTTAGAGAAAGTTCCAAGAAAAGGTTAACTTTGGGTTCAGGGTGCAAGCTAAAAGGAAAAATTGCTGCTGCTAACACTTAAAATAAGCACACTGAACAATTTTACTATTGCACTTAAATACTTCGCTGAAAACTGTCTCATTTTGCTTAAAAAGTAGTGCTTTTTCCTGAAACTGGATGTCCATCACCTGTAGACAACTATTTTTATGGATAAATGAGTGGTGAAGTAGAAATAATACAAAACAGATGAGAATTCTCTGATCTTAAAGCAGCATCAGTGTTCATGAAGGGAACTATAGGAGAAAATTCCCTCAGAACTGAAAGCTCTGATGATATTCATCCCAGGCATTTGAGTGAGGATATATTATGCATTCTGAAGTTCTTTTCCCTTCAAACCAAAGCCAGAAATCACTTCTTTGTCACTCTGAATGGAGGGGTCAGTTCACCTGGCCAAGCTGCTGTGACTGATAACAAAATGTTGGACAATGGCAAAACTGTGAACTTTCTCTTGTGATTTTAGCACTGGTTGGGTCAGAACAGCCCCAAAGTAGAATGTGATTTTCATCTCAGGTAAGTTTATCATCTGTTATCAACCACTTCATGCACTGACCATGCCCCCACATCCACAAAAGAATCACAGGAAAACAAACCACAGCAGAAACAGAAATGCCAGACCATCACAGGCTGTTTTGGATGTAGGCTGTGCAGCTCTGCTGTGTTCTGAGGCTGTTTAAACACAGACCAAATGATGTTATGCACCTGGGAACATGCCCAGAACACAATCATTCTGTGCTAAACATGGATTTATAGGATCTCTATGGGGAGATGTGCAACTACATAAGTATTTTATTTCGGTTCCTTACTCTTGTGAAGTTAATATCCTGACTGCCTGTGCTTACCTTCATGTGATTTGCACTATTGAGTGGTTTCAGAGTGCTTACACGGCATTTAGCTGGATGAAAATAACGTGAGAAAAGCTGCTCTGGGAAAGCACCAAATGAGTGTTAACTGCAAATGGGAAATGAGCCCACAGGATCAAACTCTGGAGCCAGTCCAAAGGAGGGATGKATGATTCTCACTYGCCCTTGATCCTCCATGCCAGCAGYTCCATCCTACAGATCCACTCCCTCCACCCTTTCACCAGTTTGTGCACAGAAGGGAAAACAAAAATGAGGCTACAGCCTACTCCCCCTTCATTCTTCTCTATAAAAGGAAGAAATTGCCAAGGAAGCACAAAAAAATTGGTTTATACTTAGCTACTGACATGGAGACTGAAGAAACATAGACAATTATTCTGGGTTGAACTTTTTTCAGAGACCAAAAAAGCTACTAGTGCTAAAAGTAAATGTTTCAATGGATGCCTCCTTACAGAGATATGCAGTGTCGGCAGAATGTAATTACATGCAACTGTTGCTTTTTTGTTCAAGGAAGGGTATAAATCACAGTAATTTGTGTTTGATTTTTAAGGAACCTACTGTAGATTTGGGCATGAATCAAGGAGAAGGCATTGGCTGAACTCTTTAGCTCTTACTCATTTGTTTGCATTGATTTTTTCTGTGGTCGTGAGTGTTTTTCTATTGTATAGAGAAAACAATATTGAAGACATTTGGTGGCTATTAATTAACTGAAACTCTCTAATTTAGAGTAATAGTTGCTTGATCTACTACTAAGCTTATAAATGAGCAACTACAGTTTTAAAATTCAGGATAATGTATCACAAAATTCACCCCTATCTTATTTGCTACTTCAGTTTTAATTATTTATGCCTATTCATGGTGTATTGGTCAAGTGCAAAGAACAGTTATAACTGCAAATGGACCAGAATTACATTTCCAAAAACCAAGTTCAGAACATTGGAAAGCTTTGTACAAAAATTAGGACCTTGACCAGACAACTCAGAACTATCTCTACCCCAGGTTCAATACTTTCTACATTTATTTTTAATTATAGTAAAATTATTTATTTATTCATATTTTTTTTGTCTATATGGGTGATTGATATGAAGAAGTGACAGCATATAAAGGCACCAGTCGATTGAGTAACTAAAATAAACACTTATAATAAATAAATCTGTCAATTTGCTAACTGTTTTCCAGCTTAGCATCTTACACACCTGTGTGTGTGCATGTGAGTATGTAATGATATATTTATTCCCTTTTTTCTTTTGGTCACATATT
>NW_026623911.1:309628-310302 GCF_030028575.1 Malurus melanocephalus | reverse complement strand
ACAGAATTTTCTATAAAACAGTAGTGACTCAGTTATAGACTTAAGTTACAAATCTAAAATACTTAAGAAGTTAGAGTAACATTCTTTAGTTATTTGCTGCAGCACTTACACACACACACACACACACACAGACACACAGACACAAAGAGTCCGTTCAAGGTATACCTGTACCAAAAGGTTACTTTGAATTCAGCAAAGTAGACGCTTCGGACACTTTTGCATYTCTTCAGTGGRYAMCCTACAAAACTAAACTCAAAGTTGAGAGTGTTACTTTAAGAGTTTCAAGTASGACTGAATTTAAAKMATYKACTTCACTGTTACAATAAAGCAACTAAAAAGCTATCAAACAGCAATGAACAACATGCAAGCTTTTTTACAAGCAAATCACTGAGTTGTATATTAAACAGCAGTAACATGTAACTTTAATAATTTACATAATTTAGTTTTGAGCATAGCTCATGGTAACTATAAGTGTTATTGAAAATGCTGTTCATAGTCAGTACCTTTCCAATAGGAGCATAAGTTTACCCAAGTGCAGCTTTACTCAGAAAAATTATAACATTGTATTTAAAAGGATAAAACTGAAACATGCATGCAAGCAGCCACAGGCACAGCCTTCGCTGACTCCAAAAAGTGTGATGGGGCAAATCTTGTACTCTTGAACCACTTGAATA
>NW_026623911.1:286223-307432 GCF_030028575.1 Malurus melanocephalus | reverse complement strand
CGTGTTTTTGTATGCCTTGCAGTTTTAAATCAACGTTCTCAGCATTTTGCACTTTCTTCAATCGTCCTATTGTTCCTCAATTGCTCCTTGTTCTTGCTTCTTACTATGTTTCTTCTTCATGGTCAGTCGGTACATGTTACACTGCTGTAGTCACGTCCTCTTCTTTCCCATCCTCTTCTATCTCACTCTGCTCTATCTTGTGGTCTGGGTTGCTCAGTAACAGCAATTCATGCCCTTGTTCCCATAAAAACCTGTCTAACAGAGGTTCACCTGACTGAGATCCCTCTACATATCCCCATAAAAATAGCATCTTACTGAAGCAGATTGTTTGGCCACACCTTCCAGCTTCAACTGCGACAGTGTTTTTATGACAATAACTTCTGCTGAAAATGTGACCCTTTAATACTATGCCTTGGTCCTAGAGATTTTGAAAAAAGTAAAGTCTGTGTTTCCTCAGGAAAGATTTCCAGTCCCTATCAGCCTCATAGTGATGATGTTTTCTGCCCCAAACTAAAAGAYGTCATTCCATCACACATAAAACCAGGGGTCTTTTGAATTAATCCCTCTCACTGGGGCCTCAGCTTGCAAGTTATCCATTCCATAGAATATCACTATTAATATGATCCTGTGTCTTTTAAAAAAAGATAGAAGAAATACTAGAAATAATATAATAAAATCCTCCATGTCATTATTCAGTTATGAATGATGTATGGAAAATTGTCTCACAGCTGATTTTATAACCTTTTCCTGTCTTTCACTCTCTCTATCCTCTTCCCCTTCCACTCTCCCTACTTTTCTCTGTTTCAATGATGTATATATGTATGAAGTTCAGAATCCAAGTCTATTGATTTTGCTCATTTTAAAATTTGCAATGCAGGCAGATSTGTCTACAAGGGAAAAGAGACTCTATTTTAAGAGTATTTTTCTTTGTTCTTTTTCCCAGAATCCATATATGCATTGAAAATTAATAAGGTCAGTTACACAATGTGTAGAAAATATTGAAAGAGTATTGAGAAATGGGCACAATGAAGCTTCAGAAGCATCTGTGAGAAAATTAGAGAACAACTTGCTTTTTAAACTCAAATAATTGAAGGTCAAGTGTTATCATTCAGTAAAGGTCTGTTAATATTCTGTGATATCTTTGATTTCTTCCGGATGTATGTAGGTAATCTTCAGTGGAAAATGTTATKATTTTTGCTCTAACAGGAGCTTTTATCACTAAATGGACTCAAAATATAAAATATATCAAAATATGTTGTTAAATTATATTTGACTCCTGCTTTCTAACTCTTACAGGACACTTATTTGTCTTATTCAGAAGAAATAAATAAGAGTAACACTGGATACTCCATAAAACTTGTGTTAATTTAGAGGGATTCTTGATTCTTCTCATAATTTCTTAATCCAATGTAGYAAATTAACACAAATCAGACACCAGGCTGGGTAGCGGGACAGAAAGCTGCTTATTTGCTTGCCTCTGCAGGTGGAAAGAAGAGGGAAAATTTAATGAAAGGTTCATGGGTTGAGATAAAGATGATTTGATGAGATCCTTCATCAAATACCATCATGGGGAAAACAGGCTCAACTTGGAGATACGAATTTATTAGTAACAAAATCAAGGCAGGATAATGAGAAGTAAAACAAGCCCTTCCTTCCACTTGTCCTTTCCACTTCTACCTCACACCCCAGTGGTGCAAGAAGACACGGAATGGGGGTTATGGTCAGTTCATGTTCTGTGGCTTTTCCTGGTGCTCAGGAAGGGGAATTTCTCCCCAGCAGTTCTGTGGAGTCCTTTCCAAGGGAGACAGCTCTCCCCAACATTATCTGACATGACTCCATCTCATCAGCAACAATTCTCTGCAAAGGGCTGCAATATAAGTCCATCCTACAGTCAGCTGTACTCCTTTAAACTGCTGCAGCATGGATCACTCTTCCATGGGGTGCAGTCCATCAAACGTTGCTCTAGCATGGCCGTTCTCTCTACAGGTCTCCCTGTTCCAGTGTGGGCTCCTAAGCAGGCTGCAGGTGGATCTCTGCATCCCCATGAACTTCCAGGGGTTGCAGGGGCACAGCTGCCTCACCATGKCCTGCAGAGGAATCCCAGCTCTGGTGCCTACAGAACCTTCTCCCTCTCCTCCTCCACTGGCCTTGGTGTCTGCAGAGTTGTTCTTCTCACATGTTCTYACCCTGCTCTTCTCTGTCTGGAATTAAAACTGCACAATTTTGATTTCTTCTTAAATATGTTGTCACAGAGGCTTTACCACCATTTCTAATTGGCCCAGCCTTGGCCAGCAGCATGTCCACCTTTGGAGCCACCATGGATTGGCTCTGCTGGACATGGAACAAACTACTGGCAGATTCCCACAGGAGACATCCCTGTAGTACCCCACCCCTGCTACCAAAACCAGGCCATGCAAAACCCTAAATCCAGCTGCGCATCTTGCTCTCATCTCTTACGAAAATATTTCATAAAGTTCTTACTAACCTCTTCCCAATTAGGATAATGAAAATATTCATTAATGCCATCTTAAAAATGTATCTTTCAGATGTCTTTTTATGGAATTAAAATTAACCAAACTGAGAAAAAAAGCAGAAACAGCAATAAGATTTTATTTCTATTCTCTGCTTTCCCAAAGTACTTTTCCAGTTGTTTAGTTTCAAATTTAGAGAAATTTAAGTTTTCATTATTTTACTGCCTTATAAGTGAAATTAGTCTTATGTCTGGTTAATGCAAACACCTAATAAATTTCTATTGAGTTTTTTCATTTGGATRGGGAATAGGGCTTAATGTGTAGCAAAATCAGTATTCTTCAATAATAACTGTGAAGTATTAAAAAAAAATTCCAGTACAAATATGCCGATTTTTAGGAGAGAGTGCCTTTGGTTTACCAATTGTCTTTGTTCCCCATTCATCASTCTGTGTACTAGCCCATTGATCACCTGTGTACTAGCCAACCCTCTCCCCAGGAAACACCACTGGGATGTTCTGCCCCAATCTGTGCATTTCTATGGTGAATGGAATCAGAAAGAATTGCTAATGACAGTGAATGGCTGCCTACAGAGGTAGAGTGGTCTTCTCTGGGACATGACTCTTCAGGACAAAGCTGTGCTAGGTGTGACTGGCAGAGGAGAGAGCCTGGGGCTGGCCCACGCTGGTCACAGCTTGTTTCAGCTATGTCTGCAACAGGCACAACATGCACAAATGAGATAGAGTGGCTTATRGTGCTTCTGAAAACCTGATTTAGGAAAGGGAAGTAAATACTGAGAAAAAAATACCAAAGCAGGAGGATGAATGGGAAGAGACACAAGGAACATGTGAATGCAGCAGGGATGCTGCAGAATGCTAGGAGATAAGCAACAATGCCAGGGCAGGAGGGAAAACTGGGAGTGATGGGAGAGGATGCCAGAAGAATGCCAGGAGGGATTACAAAGCAGGAGAAAACTGAAGGAAAACTAGCTCCTTGAGCAGGACAGCTTCAAAATTTGCTGCCCTGAGAAAGTCTAAAGCTAAAATATGTGTCCTCAGCCAGCAAAGAGAAGAGAAGTCATTTAATAGAAGGGAATTGGAAAAGAGGGGAAATGGAAGAGGAGATTGGCCCTTGGCCAGTGGAAGAGACCACCCCAGAGCAACTGAGCAGGATCTGCCACACACTGCCCCCAGTGTCCTGTGTCATCTACCATCACTCCAGGGGACTCTGTGCCATGTGTGATGAGGGAACTGGGAGGTAGGAAAGGGTGAGGAGAGGTGTCTGTCTGGATGTGTGTCTTTCTAAGTGTGTGATTGTTTCTCTTTTTCAATACCACAATCAATACATAAAAGTTTGTTAATAGGCAATAAGTTATATGTTTCCAGCAAGGCTGAGATTAATATTCTTGGTGGCTGTTAACTATAAGATTTAATTCAGCTGTATATTAACATACTGCTCTCACACTGTGCTACATATAGTAGGAGAGTGATTATGGATCTCTTATTAAAAGCTGATAATCAGCCATCTGATTTTACTATTATCTAAGAGCTGTAGTATCTTCCAAAGTCTTTGCTATCACACTTTTTTGTACATTATCTGATATGTGCTCACAATACTCTGATGTAAACTCTCAAAGTTCTAAAAATATTTACTTGTGTTTCAAATGATTTTGCATTAGACATGGCAGCRCCACTTATATTACTCCTCCATGAGGAATAAAGATCACTTTTTATTAGAATGTGTGCCTTCCAAGATCCAACTTTAAGCTTTCCTGATTGGATGTTGTGAGAGACTGAAATGTTATAGTTTATGACTTAAACATTTTCATGACAGACTTTCTGCATATTATAGCAAAACTATACAAAACTGCAATGAAAGACACCAAACACTGAATGGGACCCTGGCTACACTGCTCACTGCCTGCTGATCAAAGGTGAGGTATGGAACAACTCAGAGATGGAGAGAACATGTTCACAAAGGGATCATGCTTAGCACCTTGAGGGTGGTGACCATATCCCCAGGACTATCAGCTGTCAGGCCAGCACAGACCCTCACACCACAGAGTGGGGAGAGGAGAAGAGAGGCGTTGGGTGTGCCTGTGGTCAGAGGCAGAAAAATGCCTGTCCTCTGCTGTGCAAAGGAATTCAGCTGTGAGGCCCTGTACCCTGGGACAAAGTGATCCACATGGACAGTCAAGGGGCTGTCATGGCCCAAAGACCCCCCCAAAGGAACCCCAAGACCCTACACCAGAGATGATGCAACAAATCCACAGTGTTAGAATGGGCAGTGTAAAACCAAGCCTCCTGCAGGGGTGACATGTAGGCGTTCCCAGCTGGCCCAAAATGTATATTAATGCACTGGATTCTGTACTCTTTGGTGTGGTGGTGTGGCGGCAGTGGCAGCAGTGGAGGGGACCCTCACCACCCAGAAAACCAGATGGAGGGGAGCAATGAGACATGTTTGGGACCCCTGGAAGGGTGATATATTTCCATCTAATCCCTGTAACCTTCTCCCTGTCCCCCCGCCCCATTCCCCACACATTCTTTTTCTATTTCTTTCTTCTCTCTTTCCTTCTCTTTGCCTCTTTTACAATCAAATAAAGTATATCAATTTTTTGGCATCGACATTTAACCTCATTTGGTTTTAAACTTGTTTTATTAATATTCTGAACTTTTTTTTGTTTGGTTTGCTTTTTTCAAAGACACTTAGTTTCTCCTGCTTTTCTGTACTTAAATCAGATCATAACAGATGTTTGTTGAAATTATTTTAAATTGGATTTTCTAATTTACTTACCACTAAATTCTGCTGAATTTTTTTGCACCAGAACACCAGTTCTTGTATGGGGTTTTTAGGTGTTTTATGGTGTTTTTAGGGACTTTGCATCTTCTCTTTAGCCAGATTTTCACTTTGCTACTGAAGTAGTTATACTACTTCTGATATAAGAAGATTGCACATTTGTGGGCTAAAATTTCCTAGTACATTAAAAAATAAGAGTATTTTCATTAAAAGGTAAGTCTCAATCTTTCTTCTTCGTGATTTCTTTTTAAAATCAGAAATTCAGACTAAGTGATTTTCTACAACAGGTCTGAATCAATGAAGAGCTTGTTCACATTTTAGGTAATTCAGAAAAGAGCTTAAATAGTGACTTCAGCAGCCTATTGTTCAGATCACCTGTAAGATAGCCAAGAAAGCAGACCTATGCCAAAATAATATTGTTTACTGCACTAGTCTGCAAGAAATATCAAGTGAAATGACAGCAATAGTTCCAGTCTCTAATGATTAATCACAGAAAATCTGGGTTTGGCAGACAACAGTTTTACTATATATATTTTTCATTTGAGATCAACCATTTTTTTCCAGATTGAATCTTCCATTTTTGTAGTACTGAAACATTATGAAGTGCAGTTTACTTGAACTTAAGTCACCCCTAACCAGTTTTCCACACTTCATTGATACAAATAAATGAGAAGTAAAAATAAGTTTTTGGTATGTTGCTGGGGTTAACAAAAAGCAGGTCATGATTGACAACCCTTTTTTGTGTGTCAGACCATGATTGGGTAAGCAGAGCCCGTGGACACTGCCCAGACAGGGATGTGATTAGCTAAGAAGCCTTGTGAGTGGTGGCCCTGTGGAGCAAACAGCCAATTGGTGTTAAGCTCAAGAAAGTTAAAGTATAAAAGAACACAAACACAGAAGTAGGATTTTGTTGAGCCAACAAAGAGTCCGTGCTCTCTGTTCCCAGCATTGTCACAAATAGCCATGCCCATATTGGGACATAACAGGCAGGAAGGTAAAAAAGACTAGACACCATAGTATGTAATAGTTAATACTTGGGCTTTTTGATCACTTTTATTTTCTTTAAATGTCAGAGTATAATAATATTCTCCTCTTATCGGAGACAACCCAAAGCACCTACAGATGATGTAGATACTGTTCGAGTGGGACTGAATCTCTGTTCTAGTTACTGAAATGTGACGTGTTTTTCTTAAGAATAGTAGGTTTTACATGACTTGCAAAAATTTATTAAAATAGATTGAACTTTGAGAAAATTGCTAAGAGAAGAGATCTGAGGAATATCATTTCAAAGAGCACAGCAATTACAGATTTATATTTCATTTAAGAATATTTATTAAACATATTCAAGTTTAATTCATATTCACTTTAACCTACTTTATTTTAGCTTTATTCTTACTGTGTTTAGATTTAATTTTTATATTTTCTATTCATAGATAATTACATAATGAGGTTCATGATGTCTGACAGATAAACTACCTGTTTCTAATTTTATCTTGTTAGATATTATTCATCATATGTTTGTAACCCACTGTCATCATGACAGCCTGAATACTTGCAGATTTGGGAATGTGGTCTGTTTGGTTTTAATAGATTCTTTAATTTCAGCCATAATATATCAATTCTTAATTTTGTTTGTTTGTTTGCTTGTGGTATTTTTTTTATAAACCAACTGTCTGCAGATACTGGACAAATTYCTTCTGCCAATTACAGTGACATTTCTGTCATCCCAGTATTTGGCATAGATTACGTAGTTGGAAAATATAAAGAGAATGCATAAACAGAGAAAAGTGGAGCCAGGCAATATATTTAATTTCTGTTAAAGAATAGTGTTGGCTTATTCACACAGAGGATATGATCTTACCTTTCAAGTTTTAATTATGTATTTAAAGAAGAAGCCTTGGTAGTCATACAGTAGTGGCGACTGTTATATAACCCTCATCAAGACCTTTCTGAAAATGTATTGAAAAAACAGCTTTAATGGATCTCCATCATTGCCTCAGAGAAGTTATAAGAATTGCAAGAAAATTGCAGTAAAGAAATTTTCCATTATCTTCTCTCTTACAGTGTACYATTATATTAAATGATGTGTTTGGGCCCCGCCCCCCGCGCTTTTCCTTTTGTTTCCTTTCGTTCCTCCCGTTCTGCTTCTTCCCTGTCCGCACCTGTCCTGTCCGTGTGCCCTGTTTCGCCACTTCCCCGAGGCAGCTCGTCAGCACGACAACCTCGTGTTTGCTGCTTCCCCGAAGGAGCTGCCGCCGCCGCCCACAGTCACTGCTATGTGTCCGGCAGTGCTCGCAGCCCCAGTCTGCCCGCAGCCGGTGTTTGCCGACGGCAGAGCCAGGCTGCTCACCGCCGCCACCCGCAGTCGCCGCAGCTATCCCAAGAGYGTGCCCGTAGCCACGGCACCGTGTTCTCCGCCGACGGGAGGGACACGCAGCCGCTGCTGTTTAGAAATCGCGCCCAGCCCGCCTTGGGAGCCACGCAGGCTCCTCGCGGTTCGCAGCTCACATGCGCCTTCTGCCGAGCTGACGTCGATGGGGTGCCCGAGGTACAGCGGTAACAATCTGTCTGCTATTCTGTCTCTCTCCGTTTGTCTTTTTCCCTCTTTGTTCCCTTTCCTATCCCCCTTAGTAGGAAGTGGTAGGAACATTTATCCTTCTTTATCAATAAGCAGTTGTCAGATATAATATTGCCGCGTTTGCGCTTTATTTTTTGTCCAAGAAATCTATTAAAAGAATCCTCCTCGACTCCATCTTTTCAAGCGGGATGGCACATCCTGATACTGATTTTGTTTCTTGTACAACAAAACTTCGTCTTTTTGAGCAGCAGACTTCAGAGATTTCTTTTTATTTCAGCTTGATTTTTTCATGAAGTTCCTCTCTAAATCAAATTCCAGAAATTAAATTATGTAATAACATTGACACTTTCAAGCATGCGAATAGGTTTTTCTTTTTTTCCTTTTTTATTTTGAAGGTCTTCAAATTACTGAACATACAAGAAAAGTGCACAAAATGCAAACATCAGAGTCAGAGAATAAAGCAGCTAATTTAACACTATGCTGAAACCTTGCCAAACTGACTTGCTGACCTAAAGCAGAAATATAGAAATTATGTTGTATGGTGTAGTAACTGCAAGGGAAAGCTTTTTATTTGGAAATCCAAATGGAAATTTCGCTTTCCTGTATTCATTCTGACTTCCTCATATTCCCAGTTGTAATGGTGCTGATATAACAACTTAGTGGATGCATCTGTCACTTCTCTAGTTCTTTAAGAAGAGTTAGTATCTTCCTATTTAGATAATACTTTTTTTTTTTTTTTCTTTTTTTTGCCAAAGAGTTCATAATTTGTGTCATTCCATTATTTTCGCTTTCCAGCAAGGACTCAAAAATTTACTATTATTTAGTAGTGAATTTATAATACAGCTAATATAAACATGTATAGTATTGACATTCCAGAAAATAGGCAGCAGAAGTCCCTACTATGAACAACTTGTAGTTATTTTCTTGGCTTACTTTAATTTTATTTTTACTTCTTTAAAGTAATTTTTTACAAACATAGATATTTTTTCCAGTTCTACTGATGAGAAGATGTTTGAAAGATCAAAGGAAATCTATTTCTTCTCTGCTTTGGATTGTTTCTCTGTTTCTATTTTAAAAATCAACATATTTTTATTTTAATTCTAGAAATTTCATGTTATTCAGCTTTGAAATATAAGTTGTCAAAATGGAATTGTCCATACAAAGTTTTATGACTGTTAACTAGGAAAGCATTGATTTTGTAATAGCAGTTACTCTTATTAAAGGCTTCCCCATTACATAATCGTGGATATTGGATGAATCTGAGCATTCAGGGATTGCTGGATATGTCAGCATTTCAGCCTAATAAATAGAAGTTATAGCCTCATGAGTTTTGTTGTTGTACAAGRTGCAAAAACATACAAACAAGCAGTTCAGATCTGGACGGGATAGTCTAGTACACTTTGTTCCTTTTGTGTGTTTTCTTGGCCATTTTCCAAGGTCTTTTGGATCCTGTGTAAACAGCTGAAATGTACCTCCACATGAATCCCTAGTAGTTTGATTCCAGTGTTATTACATGCAGGACCCGGCCTGATTTTGGCTCTATAGTCTTAACTATGCAATACATATCTAAGGAAAAGTAAATGCAGCATGAAGAAAGGAAATGAAGACTTCTGTTCTGCTGCAAGGAATTTTTCTCCACTAACCAGAACAAGAAGAGATTAAAGAATTGAAAAAAAAAGTTTCTTTGCCATGTCATTGTCAATATTGTTAATAATAGGGGATTAAGGTTTAAAAATTTACCACAGACAGTCTGTCACTTATTTTAGTGATCAAAACAGGAGAGAGCTTGTATAGGTACAATATCACTCTGTTTCTTTTGGCATTCTCTATATAATTAAAATGGAATAAACAAGTGTAGCAGAGGGGGAGGGAAACATATTTTTTTATTAGTTGTGAGAGCAACCTATGTACAATTTTATTTTTAACATAATGTTATAGTTACCATTTTAATTTAGCTGTTTAGATAATAAGAGTCATTAAGTATTTACACAAGGTGAACTTACAATGGTTGTCCAGTATATGTGTGTTCATGGTTTTGTTTCATTATGTTCTGTTAATAGAAAGGAAATCTGACATTCCAGATAGGAAATGGTGAAGAAAAAAAATTTTGGATATTGACATTTACTAATTTTGGTGCTGTGAGGAAAATTAAACCACAAACGCCAGAGGTTTATGTCCAAAAAGGAGACAGAGGAGTCCCATAACTTTATTTGAATAAAGGGACAGGCCATGGGACATTTCCATGGGGTCTCTCAAATTGTTAGAGGATGCAGTCTTCCTTTTATCCTAATTTCCCAGTCGCATTTCCCTCTCTCTTTCCCATTGGGTGGGGTACTTGAGAAGTACAGACTCCTCAAATCACCTAAAACAAACCCCATCTAATGTGCATCCCACCCCCCGCCCCCCTTTTTTTTATTCTTTTTGTCTCTGTTCTTTTTTTCTCAGTCCAGTGATTTAGTACTGTCTTGGGTGCGTAAGAGTCTGTGTCAATGGGAGGAATTCCTATGGAATTTATGGTTCGTCCCATTGCTCCTTTCATCTATCAGTATCTGGCCTAATCTGCCAGCAGACCCCACAACTTGTTTTTTAGAGACACTGATTATTCCTTTAAGTGATATAATTGATACAACTTAGGTGTGTTGGAGAAGTTCAGCCATTGAAAAGTGTATTATTTTTAAGTGTCTCTTTATGCTCTCCCTCTGAAGCAAAATGAGAATTCTGGTAGAATGTAAGAAAATAGTTGACTTCTTGATTGGATTATTGTAATTAGTCAGTCCTGGCAAGTGATATATTTTGATTTCTGTTAGTGCTGGATGCTATTTTCCCTTTCTAGAAAAAAATTAGGGAAAGAATAGTTTAAATGACTGAATGGCCTTGGCTGCAGAAATTCCAGTGTATAATATTCGATTACTACAGGAAACACAGAACACAAACAGTAATGCTTTGCATACTGATTCTGGGATAAGCTAAGCATCAATAATTCAGAACAAGGGCTAAACAATGAAATTTCTGCTTTACGTTTTTGGCAAATTCATTGCGAATTGTTCAACATGCACAGTTAAACCTACAGCTAAGCTACACTGATGGTCTGCTGGGAAAGGTGCGCTATCAGTTTTGCTGCAAGGTCTAGTCAACATTTTAATATCTTACCTGGAAAAAAATGAAGACTTCAAAACCAAAGAATGTTAAGATATTTCATCATCTTCATCTTGTCCTGTGTAGAGCTGATGAAGCATTGCAGTGAGAGTCACAATAGTTTACAAACAAAAGGTCTACTTAGCCATGCCTGTTCTTTTTGTGGCAACTTCACAATGTTGGAGGTTAGGAWTGTTCCTTTCGTTTTCTTTCTTTTACAGAATTTTCTCCCATTTGTTGTTAAGGGACAATAATGATCAGCACTTGGAAAAAAAAGATATGACCATGGAAGAGGGGGAGGAGTGCAGCTGGCTGCTACTCTCATACCTGAGGGGTCTTCTGTTGGGAAGGGCGGAGATACGACAAGATTTTGGGCTGGGGGAAGAAGCAGCTCCTAGCCTTCACTAGCTCTCAACATCGGAGGAGGATGGTTGAGCTGTTGCTTAATTGTGGCGAGAATTTACTGCCACTGCCGGAGCCTAGCCCTGTATTGCTTCTTCCTTACTGGGAATGAGGTTTTGCTCATAAGAGCAACCATTGAACTGGGGCCTTATTAACAGCCGATCTGACTGGAAAGGACTCTCACCATCTACTGTGGTGCTGCAGGGGAAAACCCGGAACCCCTCCCACACTGAGGGAGCCTCTCCTGGTTCGGGAGCTGGGCTGCCGCACGTCAGCCCCACTGCTTTTTCTCTGCCACTGCTCCAAGTTTCTGCTGCGCTGTAACCCTGCACCCTATCCTGCCCAGATGGCTCCTGCCACAGCTGCGAATTTTCTGCCACCTATTACTTGCTACCCCAGGAGACCCAACCGCAGGTCTGAGGTTCCTGCTGCAGCTATGCCTCCACCCAGCCCACCCGCCATTACCACGTGAGGGAGAGATGCGGCTGAACGCGTGCCACAGCATCCCCTGCTGGCACAGGGGAATCAGCTTCCCACCCTGCCCGGAGCTGTGACCGGAACTGCACCAAAGGGGGAGATACTTGGCAGCCAAGCTGTCGCTGTGTTTCTGGTTTTGTTTGTTGTTGCTGCCGTTGTTTGTGTGCCTTGTTATCCATACACATACTAGTAAAGAGCTGTTATTCATTTCCCCATATCTTTGCCTGAAAGATTTCAAAGGTAATTTCATAGTTACAGTAATTTGGAGGGAAGGAGGTCATATTTTCCATTCCAAAGGAGGTTCCTACCTCCTTCTTTAGCAAAAACCTTCAAACCAAGACACACAAAAAGATGGGTGAATTTGAAAACTGGTATACTTTTGTCATTCATGTAGGACAGGTTGGAGGAAAGTGCAGGACTTCTGCACTTCTGGGTCTCAAAGTGGTCTTCTGGGTCTCAAAGGCCCAAAAGTCATCCCTCTTAACAGCGTAATATGGCAAGAGGCTGAGAAAAGACTCTGAAAAATAGTAGCCATTGACAGCAACTTGTCCTTTTGTGCTTCACAAGATACTATGGAGACTGACTAGTGAAGAATCGTAAAGAATTTTTTTCCAAAAATTGCGTTTACCAGAAGAACAAACCATGTGCTGAAGTATCCTGTGCAATTGTTACAAGCAGACTTTGCTTGTATGACTTGATCATTATAATGAAAAATCATTGGCATATTTCTATGCTTATATGTTTGTATTTTCCCAATACAGATTGGCAATTACCCCAATACAGAGTCTAAACCTGATGGGAGATGAACTTTAACAAGGTATTTCCATTATCTGGAATAAACTCTGTTACACTGAATTATTATTTGGGCTTTTTTGTTCTGTCTTTTATTAGAGAAATTTCCACACTTTGTCTTCAAAGGCTTGCCAGTCTATGAAGTTGTGRTTGTTAATTTTCATTCTCCAGTATATTAACTTGCATGTCACACGTTATATTGCTTTATTTTGCTGAAATATATTTCAGTAACGATGTCTSACATTTGCTTCCTCTGGACATTCATGAAAATGAGATGTGTAGCATGTGAAATCAGACCAGTACAAAAATGAAAAATGAATACAGCAGCTTTCAATTTTTTTTTCAAAGTAAGTGAGGTAAAAGGGAATCCATGGTGTTTTAATGTTTTTCTAGGAAAAAAAAAAAAATCTGTAATTTTATATATTACTTGTATAGACTTTTTTTGCATAGTTATGGGACTAACATTATTTCCCATCTGTTAACCCTTAATAACAAAAGAAAATAAGAGCAACCAATGCTTATTTCTCCTTGGAACTGGAGCACTATTAGTTTTAGAATCCAAAAATGTATTTTAAGCAGGAAGACATATTAAATGGTATTTTAAATAAAATACAGTATATGTATGACAGATACTTTTTCAAACTAATAATGATTACACAAATATATCATGCATGAAACTTGTGCTCATCCTCAGGTTTCAGTATATTTCTTGCTTCTTCTTTGCATTCTATCTTTTATTTTGTGATCTACACCAAGATAATATAGTTCAGTGCTGGTGAAGTAATTCAAAATACTAAAATAGATTCCATAATTCTTTTGGGAAGATACATTTGTAAAATTAGGCTTGTAAAATTTTTTTTTTTAGCAAGGCTCTATCTTAAAGCCTCAAATTGCAAATCACAATGTTGTAGCTCTCTCTGTTCRGAACTTTTTCTCCGTGCTAATAGTCATCAGTCTATAGTATATCAGTCAAATACCAGCTTTGATACGTTATTTCTTTGATATGCCAGTACATTGAGTCATATATATTCACTCCATTAGCTTCAAGTTAGTTTTTTATTGTCATATTACTGAATCAAGGTCTGCATGTCCATAGTACCAAGAGCTAAAGATATTATTCATTTACATTTTGGACAGTTATGATCCAAATTTCTGACTGTTTCTTCTTGTCTTGCAACTTTTTATTTGAAAGARAACCTCACCTGGCTACAACCTTAATTCATTTAGAGAGCCGTAAGAGACACTGGAGTCTCCTTTACTCCAGGTTGAGCAATCCCTGCCACCTCAGACACTCCTCATAAARCTAGTGCTCTAGAGTTTTCACCAGATCCTTTAGGAGATCCTAGAAGCTGCCCAAGTACCTTCCCTCTCAACCACAAATAATATTTCTTAGAGTAACATATTTATTTCATTTACAATGGATTTTACTTTAACATTTGTTTATCTATTTATTTTCTTTATCTTGTCAATAGCCTAAAAAGTTGTTTCTGAAGAGAGTTTATTTTTCTAATAGCTATTGTTAATGGAACTTATAATAATTATTTTAAAGCATTTTTCATCCTCATTATTATGGTTAATTCAAGGTTCAGTAATTAAATTCATCTATTCTTCCCTCCTTTTCAAAATTACTTCCTCACAAATATATATATTTTTTTTTTTTCTGTTGAACAAACTGAGTAGTGGTTTCGTTTGATATGGCTTGGCAGACTAAGATCAAGGTGAAATAAGCAAGAGTGTCGGGAGAATTTGGTATTGTGTTATTTCTCTTGGGTTTTTTTAAAAATTGCTACATAGCAAAGTAAAACTGACTTGAGGCACATCAGACACTGCAAACCAAAAAGCATCCAGTGCTTTTTCACTGTTGGTCAGTGCTATTCAAGGCTATCCATTGGCCTTGCTTGATAGCTACAGATAAGACTGAACTCTCTTAAAAGACTTCTGTCACTGGGGTGTTTTGTAGAGTTTAGAAAAATGCTCCTCAATTTGTTGTGCAGTCTTTCTACTTCCTCACAGCATTTGAATTTATCCCTCTGAGATGCTTATTTCAAAGCGTCTCAGGAAAAAGGTATTGGAAGGTCAGATTCTTAAAGGGTTGTAGAATACATACCTAGAACAAGATAAGCAATTGCTATATTTACAGTTTCATCAGAAATCCTAGATTAGGATAATTTTTCCCTTTTATCACAAGGAACAAAAAATGTGCCTATGACAAAAAACTCAGATTTTTTTTCTGAGATCTTTGTCTCCTATAGAGGATGCTTATGTAAAAACATCTAAAAWTTTTTTTTTATTTCTTTATTGTTTAACTTTCATTTTGTTGCTTATTTTCTATCAGTGTAGCCTTCTTGCTATTCATCTTGTGTGAGACAGCTCTGTAAGTCTCAGACTCAAAATGCAACCCCTAAAAATTCAGTTTTCAGGCACTGAACATAAACAAATAGAAGACTGGTCCATAAAGTGTAAGGATCTGCAGAAAGGAAGATACCTGGGCTCTCTGCAGAGGTGGAACTGTGTTTGAGTTGCATTCTGTTAAAGTAYGAAGATAATGTAGAACCAGGAAAAACTAACTGATTTCTGCAAGTAACAGACCCCAGACTGGTCCTCCTTCATGATGTAATTAGATATTTAATCCACAACATTTCACCAAACTTTGGCTCAGTACAGGTCATGCRCAAACAAAAACCCATTTTCTAATACCCTACAAAAAGTTCAAGATCTACCATGAAAGATAAAATTACAATTCATTCCATGATAGAAGAGTGCTTGCTCTCCATTGTTGGAGACTAAAATAATATAGTTTACAACTTAAACATATTCATGAAAGACTTTTTTCCCTATAATAGCAAAACTGTAGCACAAAAACTACAGAGAAGACCACCGCACCCTGAATGGGGCTCTGGCTAAGGCCCTCAACTACGCTGCTCACTGCCCACTGATCAAAGATAAGTAACAACTCAGCTGGG
This sequence comes from Malurus melanocephalus, assembly GCF_030028575.1. NCBI lineage: Eukaryota > Metazoa > Chordata > Aves > Passeriformes > Maluridae > Malurus > Malurus melanocephalus. Next base: position 291,821 of record NW_026623911.1, on the reverse strand, counting down.
AGAGAAAAATACATTCACAGGGGATCACACTTAACAGCTTCTGGGTGGGAACCATAGTCCTAGGGCTGTTAGCTGCAAGGCCAGCATAGAAACCCTGACACCAAAGAGTGGAGTGGTGGGAGAAGCTTTGGGTGTRTAKTGAAAAAGCCTCTAAATGCCTGTCCTCTGCTGTCCTCTGTACAGAGAGGCCCAACTGAAGGTGCCCTTTCACCCCAGGAAAAACTTACCTATATGAAAAACATGTAAGGGGGTGTCATGGACCATCAAAGGCCCTCCCAAAGTGATCCTCAGACCCTACACCAGAGATGATGCAACAGATCTATAGTATTGCAAGGATAGTGTCAAAGCTAGGCCCCTGCAGGGGAGACACTTGCAGGTGGGTGTTCCCATCTGCCTAAAATGTATATTAATCCTCCAAATACTGTACTTTGCAGCATGGCAGCATGGTGGTGGCGGGGATTGTCACATCCCAGACCACCAGATGGAGGGGAACAGTGAGATGTCACTGGGACMCCAGGATGGGGGTTTCCACCTAACCCCTGTTAGTTTCTCCCTGGCCCCTGCCCCCCCACCCCCACAGAAAGAATGAGTTTGGTAATCTCACTTGCGAGTAGTCTCAGTAATAAGGGGGAATATAGACTCTTTCTATTTGGTTCTCACAGCTGATATAATATCTTCAGATTATTTTACSCTAGTCCCTCTCTTATTCTCGTCTCCGAACTGTATTTTTTCCAGCTTTCACTGATTTGTGCAATATTTCCTTCCTGTTTTGCAAAGCAATGCTTATTTACTTACTCTTCTTTTCCAAGTACCACCCCCTAGCCCATTGTACTACAAATACTGCTGGTTTCTTGTATTCTTCCTTTTTCCAGGATTCTTATATTCATCTTGGCTTATTTGCTGCTTTTATTACTCCAGATATTTGTTCCAGTGTTTGTCTAGATGTTTAATTATTTGCTTCAACACCTCATCCTCATTGTACGTTCTTGAAAATCATTTGAATCTACTTCCATGCTCAGTTATGTGATAATGTACAAATACATCCTTTAAGCCAACTATTTTAAATCTTTTTTTTTTTTTTTTAATTTTCACAGCAGTATTCCCCTTACGTCTTCCAACTTTAAAAGCTATTTTGTATAATATTTTCTCCTGCTAACATGCCCACTGACCCCATGTCTTGCAATACATATCTCAAGCAGAGGAGTAACTTGTTTWCTGCTCATGTTTCTAGTATGGGAATTAACTTATTCCGGGTCAACATGAGGTCAACAGTGCATGAAAATTTCAGCTTTCCTTGAATATATCTGAATTGCTTTGAATAGCTGTTATATGCCTAGTCTGRCTGTCTATGGAAGCTATGAGAAGAGGATCATTTTCAGAGAACACAAAATCATCAGAAATTTTATTTTCTGAGTTAGACAACTAAGAAGTCAATAGCTTGTAAGAATGTTAAGATTACCCATATGCACTAAAATGTATTTAAATAAAAATCATTAAAACTTCACATCTTGCGAAGAAATTTTAGAGCCTCAAAAAGAATAGTTGAAACTGCTCAGAAAATTATAAAGACATTTTCTTTTTAAGGAACAAATCTGTGCCTTTTTTACTATTCTTGTCCTTTGGAATGGTTAAAAAAATGTCTAGCATTTGGCAAGTCCTCAGAACAAAATTTTGTGCAAAGAAAACAACTGAAATTTTTATATGAAATTTAATTTACAGAAAAAAGGGTGTTGGAACACTTGACAAGTTTTTCAAAGARCAGAAATGGCTGTGGGAAAGTGTTGACCTCCTTGAATCTCAACATTTTATTTCTCTTTTTCCCCCAGAAGTTTATTTCTGGTACAACTCTGCTACCTTCAGATCTGTTAGAATTTTACTTTAGAGCAGCTCTAAATCAACTTTTAATGACCTCCGAGCCTCAGGATTGCACAGGAAGGCCTTAATGTGACCTTTCCTGCAGSTACTTGAGTGTGACAAATATTGTTGCCAGGGGAATACCTTTGCAGCAAGATGCTTTTGCAAGGCTGAACATAAGTTCATGTATACACATGAATGCATGTCTGACAGTTCTTATGTAAGTCTCATGTCCTAGTCAGTTTTGCTCACTTTTAAGGCATGTATCATCTCAATCCATCTAAGTCACAAGCCTTAACTGCAAACTAGAAACACTTTACAGATTAGTTGAGAAACCTAATACATTTTTGTGGTCTTGGTCCCACTTTAAGAAAAATGAATCAATTTCTGGATGTATAATTTAGTTGTAATTATTCTGATAGGGGATATAATCTCAGTATTTCTTAATGCAAATTAGAGAACACTACCCATGAAACAAGAAATCCTTTGCTAATGAAATAGTTTAATCTCTTTGTGGTAAAGGGAAATTTATATTACGGAATTAAGTGACATAATTTATACAGTTAAMTGAGCAGAATTCCCTAAATACCCATAAAAACGTATTTCAAAAGGACAGGTAAAAGTTTCATTATTTGTCTGTAGATACATGACTTACATGCATGACAGAGTACTGGATAATTTTAAGAGATTCAGTGAATTGTAAAAGMGCTATGTAGGAATTCTACAATTATACTTTCATTTAGCAAAGTCTTCTCGAATCCAATTCTATTCCAATAACAAGAAATAATGGGTAACTTTAACATATTCACATTACAGTTTATTGAATATTTGTCAGCATATAGTTGATATATGTAGGAAAAAAATTACATTTGTGTGAGATTACTGGGGAAAGAAAAAGGAAAACTACAGTTCAATGAATGAAAGTATGGTTCCAGAAGAAGAGTGGTTTGAACTATAGAGCAGAAAACACTATATTAAAAGGGAGAGGAGTATTTGCCTTTTTCCATGATAGGCAAAATACACTTCTGATATTGAGGCCAGAGGAAGTAGGAAACTTCAGGAGGGATTTTATTGAGTTAATTGAAGTTTGAAGAAATAGTATAGATTCACTTGTACAAGACATGTTGACATGCAATTATAAGACCATCATTCTGATTGTTTATATGGATTTGTGAGAAGCTTTTTCCAGGAAAAAAACAGTTTACATGAACCTCAATAGATAGTGTTTTCCAAGACCATAAATTTGAGTGTTTTGTTGGGTTTTCCCCCATCCTTAATAATAAATACCATTTTACCTAGACCAGGAAACTAGAGGAGTTTAGAGGAGTTTTACTTTTTGTTTCACTGGAAGAGATCTATTTTCTTGTAAGTGATTTGTTGTTGTTGTTGTTGTTGTTGTTTTTCATTCTAGGTTTTATGATTTATGTATTATTTATAATGTTGGAATAGATATTTTGAAACAGGAAGACAAAACCAGTGCAATGATCTATCCATGTATGACGCACAAATATCTCACTAAGGAGACACAAATAAAGAAGAGAGATTCTTATCTCAATTTCAAGAGAAATAATAAAGGAAAAGTTTGTTTAATATGCCAGTCATACAATTTTACCTTCAAACTGGGAGAGATTAGAGGAAAATATGTTTCCAAAACACCCTTTAAACTAAATATATGATGAAAACATCAGTATTTGTCCAAAATTATTTGAAAAGGGAAGGAGATTACCTCAACAATCTGAGAAACTTAAAGTCAAAGTTCTACAATGTCAGTAAAGCTATCTTCAATAAATCTTTATCTCTTTTTGACAGCTTTTTCCTGTCATTCAAGTTGTGGAATGACAGTCATTTAAATTGTATTTTAGCATTTTCATTTTCTCTCCAGGAAGACAGACCTCTATAAATGTCTGTGGGAAAGAAAATAATATCAACATGTGTTAAAACAGATCATCTTAATTGCATTTATAATGTTTCTTAGAAGTTAGATTATAGAAAACTAAAACTTTAGCATTAACTTCAGGGTGTTTCATTTGCTGTACAAGAGCTTGCTGTCAGACTGCAATAGTGCAACTAACCCTCTGGTTTCTTTCAACTTCCTGTTGGAAGACAAACCAATTAATGTAATTATAATCCCCATAATATACTTCAGGTCTCTATATTTTTCTCTTCCTTTTCAATTCCTAAGATTTTCCAAGAGGACAAACAGAAACAAAATTCTAATGAAATAGTATAAGAAATACCTGGATTTTGGAAAATAAATTGAACCTCTGTAGGTTCATGTTTTTTTTTATGGCATATATAGAAAGATTCACTCACCACTCTCCCTCTGAGTGAACTGCCTTTCCCGCTGGAGTCATGGCCAAAGATCTTCTGGGATTTGGCAAGGTTTCTTTTTGGCAGTAGGCACAGGGAGCAACAGTTCACAGAAGCTTCGGCAGAGGTAACACCCTGTTTTCATCTACATTTTGTTTCCATCCTGCAATGGCTAAGGCTGTACTTGACCCAATAATAAACACTTTAATAAAAAAGGGTATTTTAAAGGTTTGTAATGCCTCTCTTAAGCATGTAACATTTGTTTATAAGTATGAATTCTGTTAAAGCCAAGCTCATGACAGTTTGCCTTTCCTGTTCACTGCTGGAAAGATAAACACTGCTGTAAGAAAAAATCCTAACCAAATAACAAAGGAAAAAAATACAGTATGGAAGCATTTACTTTCTTTCTTTATTCTTAGCTAGMAAATGCTTTCTTATAGCTCTTTATATCTGGCTAAGTCATTTTGTAGAATGGCAAGAAACCCTAGAACTTTCATTTAAGGCAGAAGCAAAATTCTGAAATTTACTGCCTTGATTCAATATAATACCATTGAACTGACATTGCCAGTAACTGAAAAATTACCCTGAAAGTAGAGATGCTTGTATCAGTGTCTGCCTAAAATAAACACACAAATATACAAGAAGTCTTATTACATGAACAATTTCTTTTTTCTTCTTCTTCTTTTTTTTTTTTTAAATTTCTTGGTAATCAAAATCTGTGATATAACACCCGTCAATTTTGCTGTTCTTCAGTATAATGTAGGTGACACTTAATGATGTGGGGAAGATGATTATGTGCAGAGGCAAGGAATCCAAAGGCAAAATCTGGTAACCTTTAACTATTCTTCTGTAGCTATGCACTGCTTGAACATCCCACATCGGAATTACAGAAAATATCAACAAGAAAGCAATTTTATACACAGCTTTTCACACACTTCAGTAGATTTTTTGTAACTGACTGATTCAAGATCAAATTTTTCCATGGCAAAAAAAGAGGTAATTCTACATTGCAAGTAAAATTGTCCTAACTATTAATTAAAATGTGACAGTTATTAAGTATTATGCAGAAATATGAAGGAGATATGATGAAGAAAATAAAGGCTACTAAGTGATGGCAGAGGCAGGAAAAGTAAAATGAGCAGAGCCTGCAAATTTGGAGAATCTATTAACTGATTATCCTGATTTTGCTAACTGTAGTTATGTGTCTTGTTTCAGAGAAAAAACTGAACATCCAGCTCCACCATGTACTCTAGATTATGAGACTGGCACATGGAAGTACAATTCAAGAAGAGAAAGCACCATCTAGGAAGATATAATTTATCTTAGCAGCTTTAAGTTTCAGGTTGACATTTTTTTTCATGTATGTACTTTGAATGTGTTTGTGTTAATTTACATGGCTTTTGTGGGAAAAAAAAGAAGGTGGTGGTGGTGGGG